>NW_026608735.1:0-55157 GCF_029499605.1 Hyla sarda
GTGCTTGTTTTTCTGCTGGAGCATACACATTAAAAATTCTCATCCTCTGGCCCAAAACCTCAAAAATTAAAACCATACAACGACCAGGTACTAAAGTTTGGCAATTTAAAACTTTAATGTCCCTGTTTCGCAATAAAATCCCAACACCTTCATTTTTGTTTTCTGCACATGTGGACCAGAAGGACTGCCCACACTTCCACTCATTTGCATAAGGTGCTGACTTTATTGCACACTCCTGTAAACATATCACATCACTTCTAACATTCTCAAGAATATCAAAAATTGCAGCTCTCCTAATTTCAGACTCAATACTTCTTACATTAATAGTTGTTACAACCAAAGTCATAATAACTAGGAAAAGAAAACCAAATGCTTTAAAATCCATCTTAACTTAGAAATTAACATTTTGGCCTTCAACTTTCCTATGTAAACTTGCAAAACAATCAGGCGACCCTATGTTAGAGTCCCTGTCTATTTCATTATCACTACCAAGAACAAGGGCTTCCTGATCCTCAGACCAGCTCCCTGTCTTACACCTTTTATTCACAACCTGCACATCCTCATCTTCCTCCTCCTCTTCTTCCTTACTGCGAGAAACTCTCTGACCAGGTGTTAGAGATCTCTGAGATGACCCAACAACTTCCATTCCCTCCTCCTCCCCCACAATTGGGTTTGGACATTCAATATCATCCATAGCCTCTTCACTAGAAAGAACATCACCATACACTGTCTCAATTTTCTCCACCACTTTCACTTTTTTTTCTTTTTTCTTTTTCACCAAGGTAAATTCACCTCCCACACCTGTCTCCTCACCAGTCACAGCAGTGGAAACACCCTCCTCCCCTGACCTCTCCTGAGTGCTAATGTGCTCCACTATCACAGAACTTTCCTCAGCCACCTGTGCCACATTAACACTCACACTCACACTCTCACCAACTCCAGGAACAAACCTCCCTCCCCCTTTTTCTCTTTGTTCTCCTCTATTCCCAGCTGCATCAGCATAACTTCTCTTCTTTTTATACCACATATCACAGCCTCTTGCCAAATGTTCCTCACTTCCACAGATATCACATGTCTTCTTCTCTGTACAAATACTTGCTTCATGACCAGTTTTCCCACAATTTCTGCAACATTCTCCTTTCTCAGGGCAATAATCCTGCACATGGCCATAGGCATGGCACTTTCTACAATATTGCAACTGGCCTTCATAAAAGCAGAAACCTCTCTCTCCTCCGATAGAAAACACCTGTGGTATGCTCTTCCTTCCATCTTGCATTCCTTCATCTTTTTTAAATTTTACAATAAACTTTCTCTTACAATTAAAGTACCCAAACTTGTTCTTAAGTCTTCCTATAAATTTCACTTCCTCGCAATACCGGAACAAAAAGTTTGTAACCATTTCATCAGAAACCTTAGGATTATACATGTGGACAATTACTACCTTTGTTGTATTCATAAATAACGGTTCCACTTTAATCTTCTTCATTATAGCAGGCTCACTTTTCCTCTTCATTTCTTCAAGATCCATATAGACTCTCTGGCAAATCTCAGAACCACAAAAAGTAATATCATAAATTCCTTGCCTAGGAAAATCCTGTATAGCCAATACATTCCATACCTGTAGGTAATCAAGCTTGCGAAGAATCTCCACAACGATTTGGTCAAGTCCGATCGTCCCCCGGTGCTCGCCAGGAACGTAGATCCGCACCGTGTCCTCAAGTCCACGCGCCTTCTCGCTCATTTTTGCAGGTAAAACCCACGATCGCAGCTCAGCAACAATCCAGGGCCCCCCGTAAAGAGGGCCCCGATCACCACTCCTTTCAACCCAAACCACGCACAGAAATCCACACGTGATCTTAGCCAAAAGGCCGAGAAGCGATAACCGTGAAAGGGGCGGGCCCAACAAGGTGCCCTTCATGGGCACTATCACTGCTTGCTGTCAGGGAGGCTGCCAGACAATTTTCCATGCACACTCTGGGCTGGGGGGCAGTCAACCACCAGTACACACAGCAGAACCTAAACCCATACCATTATTGCTAAGCAGCAAGACAGGGGCCCATTGCACTCCCACGGGGCCTTTTTAAATGCAATCCATAACCCGGATTTGCCAGGAACCCTTCTTACTCCTCCTACTTGCATGTGACACTGGGCTTAGGATCTGCATAGGAAACACACACACAAGCACACACCTACCTTTGTTGCCTGCAGATGCCTCCTTGGCTGTCCCCAAACGGTATCAAACCAACACCCACGGGAAGCTGTAAGCATAGAGGACATGCCTGCACCCCATTGGACTTACCTGTGTGGGTTAAACCCGGGTTATTTGACAACCTATGGCGGTGATGGTTCTGCTCAGGCAGAGCAGTGCTGATGCTCCTCATAAAGCTGTCGCTGCTGTGAAGGTTATAGGTGACATCACAAATCCCTATGGTTACATACACAACAAAGCTGGGTTGTTGTTGTTTACACTCTGCAAGGCCTGTGGAAGTGAGTGACATCATAGCACTGTAGTTCTGAGGGTTCTAGATGGATGCAACAATCTCCTGTTGCTTCTATGAAGGCCATAATAGACGACATCACCAAACAGCTCCATAGTCACATACACAGCAAAGGAGAGATGTTGTTTACACCTAGTGATGTCAGTGGTATTGAGTGACATCACAGCACAGTGCTAAGGCTCCTGGGCCTGGACACAGCAGCGGCTGCAATATCTCAACGGAGAATACGTTTATATATATGTGTGTGTGTGCGCGTATATATATATATATATATATATATATATATATATATATATATATTTCTCCGCCGAAATCACTTTTAAACCCATTTCCACCTTTTTTTCCCTTCTCTTCCTCTTACTTTTTTTTCACGTTTTTTTACGTTTTTCTCCTTTTCGCCTCTTTTCTGGGCGTATTATTCTTCTTTTTCTTCTTTTTTTTCGTCTAATGCATACCCCATCAGTGCAGCAATGCTTATTCAATACCGCCAGCAGATGGAGACACTGGGGGATAATATTCTAAGGATTTATACTGATTTTTCCTGTCTGAATTTGTCGCACAGAAAGTTGCAGGCCAAATATGTGTGACATTTCTGCGACTTTAGCTTCTAGAGCATTTTTACAACATTATACATAGGTGCTGAATACATAAAAAGCGACTGTTCAGCGACAGACAAGTCGCATCGGCTGAAAGTAGGCCAGAATGTCAGTCCATGTTGGAGCAGGTTTAGATACAGTCTAAAGTATAGATCTCAAAGTCTGTGCACAGAATTTAGCAAGGGCCTCGCACCTTCTGATGCATCAGGTAGGTGCACAATAGCATAGCCTAACCCTCTGTACTTTGGTCTATATTGATGCGGGACATAGACAGCCAGCTGATGACCAATCCATTAGTGCAATGGATGGCTGGAAGCATTTGTCTTTGCCTTTGCAATACCACAGAAGCAATGCATGGTCAATGTACAGCAATGACACACCTGTGTGAACAGCCAGGAGACCCCCCCCCCCCCCATGTTATGTTACATAGTTACATAGTTAGTACGGTCGAAAAAAGACATATGTCCATCAAGTTCAACCAGGGAATTAAGGGGTAGGGGTGTGGCGCGATATTGGGGAAGGGATGAGATTTTATATTTCTTCATAAGCATTAATCTTATTTTGTCAATTAGGAACATTCAGCACCCACCCGCTATCAAGGCAGCTGCCTATCATGTCATGCCCTACCTGCACAGGTGTGCTGGCTACTCAAATGATCCAATTAAGGAGGCCATTTAGTCAGCAGCAGCAGAAGTCCTGTGCCTGGACGCTCCAACAGCGGCCAGACACAAGCAGAAGCAGAAGCAGCAGAAGCAGCAGCAGCACCACCTTTTGTTTTTTGGCTGCAGCAGCAGCAAGGCCCACAGGGCTGGCTAGCTGGCTAGCCAGCAAGCAGGTAGCAATGAAAGTAGGAATCTTTCTTTTTAACCCTGTAAGGGGGTGGTGCACTGTACCCGAAGATACTGCCATATCGGGTCAATGCATAGGGCGACGGAAGCAAGCTTCGAAATCGGCCCCCGTTCTCAAAAATCCATTTAATATATGGTCCCCAGATAGGGGACGTATCAGATATTAAACTGATAAGAACAGATTTTTTTTTTTTTTTTTTTTTTTTTTTTTATCTAAAGCCGAGGAACGTGCTTTCGATTCACCCAAAGTGCAAGAAAAAGTGCAAACGTGTTACACTAAAAAAAAACGTGCACAAAGGATGCGGTCTATCGCAAGCCCTTCTCCGATAGGAGAGAGGCCCCCCAACAAACCTTACCCTTCGCCTCCGGACCAAAAGGTACCTGCGAGGTTCCAGGTTCGATGTCCCTTTTCGCCGAAGCTACTAGGGGACCACAAATGCTCCCGGCATCCCCCTTGGCGTTAGCCAAGGTATCTGCCCGCAGAGCCGATTACGGTAGGTACCCTGCCAAAGCAGGAGTACCCGGGGTGTTTGCAGGGAGGTGCGGAACCTAATGGCCACACACACCTCCCCTAGACCGCCAGGAGGGACACCCAGAAGGGCTACCGCATCCTGACAAATCCTGTGAACACACAACACGCAAAAAGTGACACAGTGAGACAAAAAAGAAATAAATAAGTGAATGTGTGCAGATATACTGCCCGGACATCCGGCCGGATCTATAAAAATTTCTCTGATCCTAGCCAGAAGGCCGGGAATCAAGAGGTGAGTGCCACAAGGTGAAGAGATTATGGTGCCCGTGCTTCAACTCAGTGAGTCTATTCTCCCAGTGAGTTTCGGCACCTCGGGGTCACCACTCCCCGAGGCACAAAAGTACCTCGGCTCTCAGCCTCATGGCGAGACCCGGAGGGAACAGGTCACATCGGGGCAGCCGTCGAGCTGATTCCTCAGAACCAGCCCCGGAAAGCCCTGGTACACCTGCATCCTCCATGCAGCACCCATCCCCACCAGCATGAAAACTGATAAGAACAGATACTACACTTGATCTTAGCCAAAAGGCCGAGAAGCGATAACCGTGAAAGGGGCGGGCCCAACAAGGTGCCCTTCATGGGCACTATCACTGCTTGCTGTCAGGGAGGCTGCCAGACAATTTTCCATGCACACTCTGGGCTGGGGGGCAGTCAACCACCAGTACACACAGCAGAACCTAAACCCATACCATTATTGCTAAGCAGCAAGACAGGGGCCCATTGCACTCCCACGGGGCCTTTTTAAATGCAATCCATAACCCGGATTTGCCAGGAACCCTTCTTACTCCTCCTACTTGCATGTGACACTGGGCTTAGGATCTGCATAGGAAACACACACACAAGCACACACCTACCTTTGTTGCCTGCAGATGCCTCCTTGGCTGTCCCCAAACGGTATCAAACCAACACCCACGGGAAGCTGTAAGCATAGAGGACATGCCTGCACCCCATTGGACTTACCTGTGTGGGTTAAACCCGGGTTATTTGACAACCTATGGCGGTGATGGTTCTGCTCAGGCAGAGCAGTGCTGATGCTCCTCATAAAGCTGTCGCTGCTGTGAAGTTTCTAGGTGACATCACAAATCCCTATGGTTACATACACAACAAAGCTGGGTTGTTGTTGTTTACACTCTGCAAGGCCTGTGGAAGTGAGTGACATCATAGCACTGTAGTTCTGAGGGTTCTAGATGGATGCAACAATCTCCTGTTGCTTCTATGAAGGCCATAATAGACGACATCACCAAACAGCTCCATAGTCACATACACAGCAAAGGAGAGATATTGTTTACACCTAGTGATGTCAGTGGTATTGAGTGACATCACAGCACAGTGCTAAGGCTCCTGGGCCTGGACACAGCAGCGGCTGCAATATCTCAACGGAGAATACGTTTATATATATGTGTGTGTGTGCGCGTATGTATATATATATATATATATATATATATATATATATATATATATATATATATTTCTCCGCCGAAATCACTTTTAAACCCATTTCCACCTTTTTTTCCCTTCTCTTCCTCTTACTTTTTTTTCACGTTTTTTTACGTTTTTCTCCTTTTCGCCTCTTTTCTGGGCGTATTATTCTTCTTTTTCTTCTTTTTTTTCTTCTAATGCATACCCCATCAGTGCAGCAATGCTTATTCAATACCGCCAGCAGATGGAGACACTGGGGGATAATTTTCTAAGGATTTATACTGATTTTTCCTGTCTGAATTTGTCGCACAGAAAGTTGCAGGCCAAATATGTGTGACATTTCTGCGACTTTAGCTTCTAGAGCATTTTTACAACATTATACATAGGTGCTGAATACATAAAAAGCGACTGTTCAGCGACAGACAAGTCGCATCGGCTGAAAGTAGGCCAGAATGTCAGTCCATGTTGGAGCAGGTTTAGATACAGTCTAAAGTATAGATCTCAAAGTCTGTGCACAGAATTTAGCAAGGGCCTCGCACCTTCTGATGCATCAGGTAGGTGCACAATAGCATAGCCTAACCCTCTGTACTTTGGTCTATATTGATGCGGGACATAGACAGCCAGCTGATGACCAATCCATTAGTGCAATGGATGGCTGGAAGCATTTGTCTTTGCCTTTGCAATACCACAGAAGCAATGCATGGTCAATGTACAGCAATGACACACCTGTGTGAACAGCCAGGAGACCCCCCCCCCCCATGTTATGTTACATAGTTACATAGTACGGTCGAAAAAAGACATATGTCCATCAAGTTCAACCAGGGAATTAAGGGGTAGGGGTGTGGCGCGATATTGGGGAAGGGATGAGATTTTATATTTCTTCATAAGCATTAATCTTATTTTGTCAATTAGGAACATTCAGCACCCACCCGCTATCAAGGCAGCTGCCTATCATGTCAGGCCCTACCTGCACAGGTGTGCTGGCTACTCAAATGATCCAATTAAGGAGGCCATTTAGTCAGCAGCAGCAGAAGTCCTGTGCCTGGACGCTCCAACAGCGGCCAGACACAAGCAGAAGCAGAAGCAGCAGAAGCAGCAGCAGCACCACCTTTTGTTTTTTGGCTGCAGCAGCAGCAAGGCCCACAGGGCTGGCTAGCTGGCTAGCCAGCAAGCAGGTAGCAATGAAAGTAGGAATCTTTCTTTTTAACCCTGTAAGGGGGTGGTGCACTGTACCCGAAGATACTGCCATATCGGGTCAATGCATAGGGCGACGGAAGCAAGCTTCGAAATCGGCCCCCGTTCTCAAAAATCCATTTAATATATGGTCCCCAGATAGGGGACGTATCAGATATTAAACTGATAAGAACAGATACTACACTTGATCTTAGCCAAAAGGCCGAGAAGCGATAACCGTGAAAGGGGCGGGCCCAACAAGGTGCCCTTCATGGGCACTATCACTGCTTGCTGTCAGGGAGGCTGCCAGACAATTTTCCATGCACACTCTGGGCTGGGGGGCAGTCAACCACCAGTACACACAGCAGAACCTAAACCCATACCATTATTGCTAAGCAGCAAGACAGGGGCCCATTGCACTCCCACGGGGCCTTTTTAAATGCAATCCATAACCCGGATTTGCCAGGAACCCTTCTTACTCCTCCTACTTGCATGTGACACTGGGCTTAGGATCTGCATAGGAAACACACACACAAGCACACACCTACCTTTGTTGCCTGCAGATGCCTCCTTGGCTGTCCCCAAACGGTATCAAACCAACACCCACGGGAAGCTGTAAGCATAGAGGACATGCCTGCACCCCATTGGACTTACCTGTGTGGGTTAAACCCGGGTTATTTGACAACCTATGGCGGTGATGGTTCTGCTCAGGCAGAGCAGTGCTGATGCTCCTCATAAAGCTGTCGCTGCTGTGAAGGTTCTAGGTGACATCACAAATCCCTATGGTTACATACACAACAAAGCTGGGTTGTTGTTTTTTACACTCTGCAAGGCCTGTGGAAGTGAGTGACATCATAGCACTGTAGTTCTGAGGGTTCTAGATGGATGCAACAATCTCCTGTTGCTTCTATGAAGGCCATAATAGACGACATCACCAAACAGCTCCATAGTCACATACACAGCAAAGG
The DNA here is from genome assembly GCF_029499605.1 of Hyla sarda. Classification (NCBI taxonomy): domain Eukaryota; kingdom Metazoa; phylum Chordata; class Amphibia; order Anura; family Hylidae; genus Hyla; species Hyla sarda. The sequence goes on from NW_026608735.1 coordinate 8,032, forward strand.
AGAGATGTTGTTTACACCTAGTGATGTCAGTGGTATTGAGTGACATCACAGCACAGTGCTAAGGCTCCTGGGCCTGGACACAGCAGCGGCTGCAATATCTCAACGGAGAATACGTTTATATATATGTGTGTGTGTGCGCGTATATATATATATATATATATATATATATATATATATATATATTTTCTCCGCCGAAATCACTTTTAAACCCATTTCCACCTTTTTTTCCCTTCTCTTCCTCTTACTTTTTTTTCACGTTTTTTTACGTTTTTCTCCTTTTCGCCTCTTTTCTGGGCGTATTATTCTTCTTTTTCTTCTTTTTTTTCGTCTAATGCATACCCCATCAGTGCAGCAATGCTTATTCAATACCGCCAGCAGATGGAGACACTGGGGGATAATTTTCTAAGGATTTATACAGATTTTTCCTGTCTGAATTTGTCGCACAGAAAGTTGCAGGCCAAATATGTGTGACATTTCTGCGACTTTAGCTTCTAGAGCATTTTTACAACATTATACATAGGTGCTGAATACATAAAAAGCGACTGTTCAGCGACAGACAAGTCGCATCGGCTGAAAGTAGGCCAGAATGTCAGTCCATGTTGGAGCAGGTTTAGATACAGTCTAAAGTATAGATCTCAAAGTCTGTGCACAGAATTTAGCAAGGGCCTCGCACCTTCTGATGCATCAGGTAGGTGCACAATAGCATAGCCTAACCCTCTGTACTTTGGTCTATATTGATGCGGGACATAGACAGCCAGCTGATGACCAATCCATTAGTGCAATGGATGGCTGGAAGCATTTGTCTTTGCCTTTGCAATACCACAGAAGCAATGCATGGTCAATGTACAGCAATGACACACCTGTGTGAACAGCCAGGAGACCCCCCCCCCCCCCCCCCATGTTATGTTACATAGTTACATAGTTAGTACGGTCGAAAAAAGACATATGTCCATCAAGTTCAACCAGGGAATTAAGGGGTAGGGGTGTGGCGCGATATTGGGGAAGGGATGAGATTTTATATTTCTTCATAAGCATTAATCTTATTTTGTCAATTAGGAACATTCAGCACCCACCCGCTATCAAGGCAGCTGCCTATCATGTCATGCCCTACCTGCACAGGTGTGCTGGCTACTCAAATGATCCAATTAAGGAGGCCATTTAGTCAGCAGCAGCAGAAGTCCTGTGCCTGGACGCTCCAACAGCGGCCAGACACAAGCAGAAGCAGAAGCAGCAGAAGCAGCAGCAGCACCACCTTTTGTTTTTTGGCTGCAGCAGCAGCAAGGCCCACAGGGCTGGCTAGCTGGCTAGCCAGCAAGCAGGTAGCAATGAAAGTAGGAATCTTTCTTTTTAACCCTGTAAGGGGGTGGTGCACTGTACCCGAAGATACTGCCATATCGGGTCAATGCATAGGGCGACGGAAGCAAGCTTCGAAATCGGCCCCCGTTCTCAAAAATCCATTTAATATATGGTCCCCAGATAGGGGACGTATCAGATATTAAACTGATAAGAACAGATACTACACTTGATCTTAGCCAAAAGGCCGAGAAGCGATAACCGTGAAAGGGGCGGGCCCAACAAGGTGCCCTTCATGGGCACTATCACTGCTTGCTGTCAGGGAGGCTGCCAGACAATTTTCCATGCACACTCTGGGCTGGGGGGCAGTCAACCACCAGTACACACAGCAGAACCTAAACCCATACCATTATTGCTAAGCAGCAAGACAGGGGCCCATTGCACTCCCACGGGGCCTTTTTAAATGCAATCCATAACCCGGATTTGCCAGGAACCCTTCTTACTCCTCCTACTTGCATGTGACACTGGGCTTAGGATCTGCATAGGAAACACACACACAAGCACACACCTACCTTTGTTGCCTGCAGATGCCTCCTTGGCTGTCCCCAAACGGTATCAAACCAACACCCACGGGAAGCTGTAAGCATAGAGGACATGCCTGCACCCCATTGGACTTACCTGTGTGGGTTAAACCCGGGTTATTTGACAACCTATGGCGGTGATGGTTCTGCTCAGGCAGAGCAGTGCTGATGCTCCTCATAAAGCTGTCGCTGCTGTGAAGGTTCTAGGTGACATCACAAATCCCTATGGTTACATACACAACAAAGCTGGGTTGTTGTTGTTTACACTCTGCAAGGCCTGTGGAAGTGAGTGACATCATAGCACTGTAGTTCTGAGGGTTCTAGATGGATGCAACAATCTCCTGTTGCTTCTATGAAGGCCATAATAGACGACATCACCAAACAGCTCCATAGTCACATACACAGCAAAGGAGAGATGTTGTTTACACCTAGTGATGTCAGTGGTATTGAGTGACATCACAGCACAGTGCTAAGGCTCCTGGGCCTGGACACAGCAGCGGCTGCAATATCTCAACGGAGAATACGTTTATATATATGTGTGTGTGTGCGCGTATATATATATATATATATATATATATATATATATATATATATATATATTTCTCCGCCGAAATCACTTTTAAACCCATTTCCACCTTTTTTTCCCTTCTCTTCCTCTTACTTTTTTTTCACGTTTTTTTACGTTTTTCTCCTTTTCGCCTCTTTTCTGGGCGTATTATTCTTCTTTTTCTTCTTTTTTTTCGTCTAATGCATACCCCATCAGTGCAGCAATGCTTATTCAATACCGCCAGCAGATGGAGACACTGGGGGATAATTTTCTAAGGATTTATACTGATTTTTCCTGTCTGAATTTGTCGCACAGAAAGTTGCAGGCCAAATATGTGTGACATTTCTGCGACTTTAGCTTCTAGAGCATTTTTACAACATTATACATAGGTGCTGAATACATAAAAAGCGACTGTTCAGCGACAGACAAGTCGCATCGGCTGAAAGTAGGCCAGAATGTCAGTCCATGTTGGAGCAGGTTTAGATACAGTCTAAAGTATAGATCTCAAAGTCTGTGCACAGAATTTAGCAAGGGCCTCGCACCTTCTGATGCATCAGGTAGGTGCACAATAGCATAGCCTAACCCTCTGTACTTTGGTCTATATTGATGCGGGACATAGACAGCCAGCTGATGACCAATCCATTAGTGCAATGGATGGCTGGAAGCATTTGTCTTTGCCTTTGCAATACCACAGAAGCAATGCATGGTCAATGTACAGCAATGACACACCTGTGTGAACAGCCAGGAGACCCCCCCCCCCCCCATGTTATGTTACATAGTTACATAGTTAGTACGGTCGAAAAAAGACATATGTCCATCAAGTTCAACCAGGGAATTAAGGGGTAGGGGTGTGGCGCGATATTGGGGAAGGGATGAGATTTTATATTTCTTCATAAGCATTAATCTTATTTTGTCAATTAGGAACATTCAGCACCCACCCGCTATCAAGGCAGCTGCCTATCATGTCATGCCCTACCTGCACAGGTGTGCTGGCTACTCAAATGATCCAATTAAGGAGGCCATTTAGTCAGCAGCAGCAGAAGTCCTGTGCCTGGACGCTCCAACAGCGGCCAGACACAAGCAGAAGCAGAAGCAGAAGCAGCAGAAGCAGCAGCAGCACCACCTTTTGTTTTTTGGCTGCAGCAGCAGCAAGGCCCACAGGGCTGGCTAGCTGGCTAGCCAGCAAGCAGGTAGCAATGAAAGTAGGAATCTTTCTTTTTAACCCTGTAAGGGGGTGGTGCACTGTACCCGAAGATACTACCATATCGGGTCAATGCATAGGGCGACGGAAGCAAGCTTCGAAATCGGCCCCCGTTCTCAAAAATCCATTTAATATATGGTCCCCAGATAGGGGACGTATCAGATATTAAACTGATAAGAACAGATACTACACTTGATCTTAGCCAAAAGGCCGAGAAGCGATAACCGTGAAAGGGGCGGGCCCAACAAGGTGCCCTTCATGGGCACTATCACTGCTTGCTGTCAGGGAGGCTGCCAGACAATTTTCCATGCACACTCTGGGCTGGGGGGCAGTCAACCACCAGTACACACAGCAGAACCTAAACCCATACCATTATTGCTAAGCAGCAAGACAGGGGCCCATTGCACTCCCACGGGGCCTTTTTAAATGCAATCCATAACCCGGATTTGCCAGGAACCCTTCTTACTCCTCCTACTTGCATGTGACACTGGGCTTAGGATCTGCATAGGAAACACACACACAAGCACACACCTACCTTTGTTGCCTGCAGATGCCTCCTTGGCTGTCCCCAAACGGTATCAAACCAACACCCACGGGAAGCTGTAAGCATAGAGGACATGCCTGCACCCCATTGGACTTACCTGTGTGGGTTAAACCCGGGTTATTTGACAACCTATGGCGGTGATGGTTCTGCTCAGGCAGAGCAGTGCTGATGCTCCTCATAAAGCTGTCGCTGCTGTGAAGGTTCTAGGTGACATCACAAATCCCTATGGTTACATACACAACAAAGCTGGGTTGTTGTTGTTTACACTCTGCAAGGCCTGTGGAAGTGAGTGACATCATAGCACTGTAGTTCTGAGGGTTCTAGATGGATGCAACAATCTCCTGTTGCTTCTATGAAGGCCATAATAGACGACATCACCAAACAGCTCCATAGTCACATACACAGCAAAGGAGAGATGTTGTTTACACCTAGTGATGTCAGTGGTATTGAGTGACATCACAGCACAGTGCTAAGGCTCCTGGGCCTGGACACAGCAGCGGCTGCAATATCTCAACGGAGAATACGTTTATATATATGTGTGTGTGTGCGCGTATATATATATATATATATATATATATATATATATATTTCTCCGCCGAAATCACTTTTAAACCCATTTCCACCTTTTTTTCCCTTCTCTTCCTCTTACTTTTTTTTCACGTTTTTTTACGTTTTTCTCCTTTTCGCCTCTTTTCTGGGCGTATTATTCTTCTTTTTCTTCTTTTTTTTCGTCTAATGCATACCCCATCAGTGCAGCAATGCTTATTCAATACCGCCAGCAGATGGAGACACTGGGGGATAATTTTCTAAGGATTTATACTGATTTTTCCTGTCTGAATTTGTCGCACAGAAAGTTGCAGGCCAAATATGTGTGACATTTCTGCGACTTTAGCTTCTAGAGCATTTTTACAACATTATACATAGGTGCTGAATACATAAAAAGCGACTGTTCAGCGACAGACAAGTCACATCGGCTGAAAGTAGGCCAGAATGTCAGTCCATGTTGGAGCAGGTTTAGATACAGTCTAAAGTATAGATCTCAAAGTCTGTGCACAGAATTTAGCAAGGGCCTCGCACCTTCTGATGCATCAGGTAGGTGCACAATAGCATAGCCTAACCCTCTGTACTTTGGTCTATATTGATGCGGGACATAGACAGCCAGCTGATGACCAATCCATTAGTGCAATGGATGGCTGGAAGCATTTGTCTTTGCCTTTGCAATACCACAGAAGCAATGCATGGTCAATGTACAGCAATGACACACCTGTGTGAACAGCCAGGAGACCCCCCCCCCCCCCCCATGTTATGTTACATAGTTACATAGTTAGTACGGTCGAAAAAAGACATATGTCCATCAAGTTCAACCAGGGAATTAAGGGGTAGGGGTGTGGCGCGATATTGGGGAAGGGATGAGATTTTATATTTCTTCATAAGCATTAATCTTATTTTGTCAATTAGGAACATTCAGCACCCACCCGCTATCAAGGCAGCTGCCTATCATGTCATGCCCTACCTGCACAGGTGTGCTGGCTACTCAAATGATCCAATTAAGGAGGCCATTTAGTCAGCAGCAGCAGAAGTCCTGTGCCTGGACGCTCCAACAGCGGCCAGACACAAGCAGAAGCAGAAGCAGCAGAAGCAGCAGCAGCACCACCTTTTGTTTTTTGGCTGCAGCAGCAGCAAGGCCCACAGGGCTGGCTAGCTGGCTAGCCAGCAAGCAGGTAGCAATGAAAGTAGGAATCTTTCTTTTTAACCCTGTAAGGGGGTGGTGCACTGTACCCGAAGATACTGCCATATCGGGTCAATGCATAGGGCGACGGAAGCAAGCTTCGAAATCGGCCCCCGTTCTCAAAAATCCATTTAATATATGGTCCCCAGATAGGGGACGTATCAGATATTAAACTGATAAGAACAGATACTACACTTGATCTTAGCCAAAAGGCCGAGAAGCGATAACCGTGAAAGGGGCGGGCCCAACAAGGTGCCCTTCATGGGCACTATCACTGCTTGCTGTCAGGGAGGCTGCCAGACAATTTTCCATGCACACTCTGGGCTGGGGGGCAGTCAACCACCAGTACACACAGCAGAACCTAAACCCATACCATTATTGCTAAGCAGCAAGACAGGGGCCCATTACACTCCCACGGGCCTTTTTAAATGCAATCCATAACCCGGATTTGCCAGGAACCCTTCTTACTCCTCCTACTTGCATGTGACACTGGGCTTAGGATCTGCATAGGAAACACACACACAAGCACACACCTACCTTTGTTGTCTGCAGATGCCTCCTTGGCTGTCCCCAAACGGTATCAAACCAACACCCACGGGAAGCTGTAAGCATAGAGGACATGCCTGCACCCCATTGGACTTACCTGTGTGGGTTAAACCCGGGTTATTTGACAACCTATGGCGGTGATGGTTCTGCTCAGGCAGAGCAGTGCTGATGCTCCTCATAAAGCTGTCGCTGCTGTGAAGGTTCTAGGTGACATCACAAATCCCTATGGTTACATACACAACAAAGCTGGGTTGTTGTTGTTTACACTCTGCAAGGCCTGTGGAAGTGAGTGACATCATAGCACTGTAGTTCTGAGGGTTCTAGATGGATGCAACAATCTCCTGTTGCTTCTATGAAGGCCATAATAGACGACATCACCAAACAGCTCCATAGTCACATACACAGCAAAGGAGAGATGTTGTTTACACCTAGTGATGTCAGTGGTATTGAGTGACATCACAGCACAGTGCTAAGGCTCCTGGGCCTGGACACAGCAGCGGCTGCAATATCTCAACGGAGAATACGTTTATATATATGTGTGTGTGTGCGCGTATATATATATATATATATATATATATATATATATATATATATATATATATATTTCTCCGCCGAAATCACTTTTAAACCCATTTCCACCTTTTTTTCCCTTCTCTTCCTCTTACTTTTTTTTCACGTTTTTTTACGTTTTTCTCCTTTTCGCCTCTTTTCTGGGCGTATTATTCTTCTTTTTCTTCTTTTTTTTCGTCTAATGCATACCCCATCAGTGCAGCAATGCTTATTCAATACCGCCAGCAGATGGAGACACTGGGGGATAATATTCTAAGGATTTATACTGATTTTTCCTGTCTAAATTTGTCGCACAGAAAGTTGCAGGTCAAATATGTGTGACATTTCTGCGACTTTAGCTTCTAGAGCATTTTTACAACATTATACATAGGTGCTGAATACATAAAAAGCGACTGTTCAGCGACAGACAAGTCGCATCGGCTGAAAGTAGGCCAGAATGTCAGTCCATGTTGGAGCAGGTTTAGATACAGTCTAAAGTATAGATCTCAAAGTCTGTGCACAGAATTTAGCAAGGGCCTCGCACCTTCTGATGCATCAGGTAGGTGCACAATAGCATAGCCTAACCCTCTGTACTTTGGTCTATATTGATGCGGGACATAGACAGCCAGCTGATGACCAATCCATTAGTGCAATGGATGGCTGGAAGCATTTGTCTTTGCCTTTGCAATACCACAGAAGCAATGCATGGTCAATGTACAGCAATGACACACCTGTGTGAACAGCCAGGAGACCCCCCCCCCCCCCATGTTATGTTACATAGTTACATAGTTAGTACGGTCGAAAAAAGACATATGTCCATCAAGTTCAACCAGGGAATTAAGGGGTAGGGGTGTGGCGCGATATTGGGGAAGGGATGAGATTTTATATTTCTTCATAAGCATTAATCTTATTTTGTCAATTAGGAACATTCAGCACCCACCCGCTATCAAGGCAGCTGCCTATCATGTCATGCCCTACCTGCACAGGTGTGCTGGCTACTCAAATGATCCAATTAAGGAGGCCATTTAGTCAGCAGCAGCAGAAGTCCTGTGCCTGGACGCTCCAACAGCGGCCAGACACAAGCAGAAGCAGAAGCAGCAGAAGCACCACCTTTTGTTTTTTGGCTGCAGCAGCAGCAAGGCCCACAGGGCTGGCTAGCTGGCTAGCCAGCAAGCAGGTAGCAATGAAAGTAGGAATCTTTCTTTTTAACCCTGTAAGGGGGTGGTGCACTGTACCCGAAGATACTGCCATATCGGGTCAATGCATAGGGCGACGGAAGCAAGCTTCGAAATCGGCCCCCGTTCTCAAAAATCCATTTAATATATGGTCCCCAGATAGGGGACGTATCAGATATTAAACTGATAAGAACAGATACTACACTTGATCTTAGCCAAAAGGCCGAGAAGCGATAACCGTGAAAGGGGCGGGCCCAACAAGGTGCCCTTCATGGGCACTATCACTGCTTGCTGTCAGGGAGGCTGCCAGACAATTTTCCATGCACACTCTGGGCTGGGGGGCAGTCAACCACCAGTACACACAGCAGAACCTAAACCCATACCATTATTGCTAAGCAGCAAGACAGGGGCCCATTGCACTCCCACGGGGCCTTTTTAAATGCAATCCATAACCCGGATTTGCCAGGAACCCTTCTTACTCCTCCTACTTGCATGTGACACTGGGCTTAGGATCTGCATAGGAAACACACACACAAGCACACACCTACCTTTGTTGCCTGCAGATGCCTCCTTGGCTGTCCCCAAACGGTATCAAACCAACACCCACGGGAAGCTGTAAGCATAGAGGACATGCCTGCACCCCATTGGACTTACCTGTGTGGGTTAAACCCGGGTTATTTGACAACCTATGGCGGTGATGGTTCTGCTCAGGCAGAGCAGTGCTGATGCTCCTCATAAAGCTGTCGCTGCTGTGAAGGTTCTAGGTGACATCACAAATCCCTATGGTTACATACACAACAAAGCTGGGTTGTTGTTGTTTACACTCTGCAAGGCCTGTGGAAGTGAGTGACATCATAGCACTGTAGTTCTGAGGGTTCTAGATGGATGCAACAATCTCCTGTTGCTTCTATGAAGGCCATAATAGACGACATCACCAAACAGCTCCATAGTCACATACACAGCAAAGGAGAGATGTTGTTTACACCTAGTGATGTCAGTGGTATTGAGTGACATCACAGCACAGTGCTAAGGCTCCTGGGCCTGGACACAGCAGCGGCTGCAATATCTCAACGGAGAATACGTTTATATATATGTGTGTGTGTGCGCGTATATATATATATATATATATATATATATATTTCTCCGCCGAAATCACTTTTAAACCCATTTCCACCTTTTTTTCCCTTCTCTTCCTCTTACTTTTTTTTCACGTTTTTTTACGTTTTTCTCCTTTTCGCCTCTTTTCTGGGCGTATTATTCTTCTTTTTCTTCTTTTTTTTCGTCTAATGCATACCCCATCAGTGCAGCAATGCTTATTCAATACCGCCAGCAGATGGAGACACTGGCGGATAATTTTCTAAGGATTTATACTGATTTTTCCTGTCTGAATTTGTCGCACAGAAAGTTGCAGGCCAAATATGTGTGACATTTCTGCGACTTTAGCTTCTAGAGCATTTTTACAACATTATACATAGGTGCTGAATACATAAAAAGCGACTGTTCAGCGACAGACAAGTCGCATCGGCTGAAAGTAGGCCAGAATGTCAGTCCATGTTGGAGCAGGTTTAGATACAGTCTAAAGTATAGATCTCAAAGTCTGTGCACAGAATTTAGCAAGGGCCTCGCACCTTCTGATGCATCAGGTAGGTGCACAATAGCATAGCCTAACCCTCTGTACTTTGGTCTATATTGATGCGGGACATAGACAGCCAGCTGATGACCAATCCATTAGTGCAATGGATGGCTGGAAGCATTTGTCTTTGCCTTTGCAATACCACAGAAGCAATGCATGGTCAATGTACAGCAATGACACACCTGTGTGAACAGCCAGGAGACCCCCCCCCCCCCCCCCATGTTATGTTACATAGTTACATAGTTAGTACGGTCGAAAAAAGACATATGTCCATCAAGTTCAACCAGGGAATTAAGGGGTAGGGGTGTGGCGCGATATTGGGGAAGGGATGAGATTTTATATTTCTTCATAAGCATTAATCTTATTTTGTCAATTAGGAACATTCAGCACCCACCCGCTATCAAGGCAGCTGCCTATCATGTCATGCCCTACCTGCACAGGTGTGCTGGCTACTCAAATGATCCAATTAAGGAGGCCATTTAGTCAGCAGCAGCAGAAGTCCTGTGCCTGGACGCTCCAACAGCGGCCAGACACAAGCAGAAGCAGAAGCAGCAGAAGCAGCAGCAGCACCACCTTTTGTTTTTTGGCTGCAGCAGCAGCAAGGCCCACAGGGCTGGCTAGCTGGCTAGCCAGCAAGCAGGTAGCAATGAAAGTAGGAATCTTTCTTTTTAACCCTGTAAGGGGGTGGTGCACTGTACCCGAAGATACTGCCATATCGGGTCAATGCATAGGGCGACGGAAGCAAGCTTCGAAATCGGCCCCCGTTCTCAAAAATCCATTTAATATATGGTCCCCAGATAGGGGACGTATCAGATATTAAACTGATAAGAACAGATTTTTTTTTTTTTTTTTTTTTTTAAACCCTCAGATAAGGGATGAAAGTACTCAAAACAATACTTTCAAAACTGGCATTACAAACTTTCTGTAACACACAACCCTCTCATCATCGGGAACTTTATTTATAATCAAAAACAGACAAAATTACAAGTACATGAAAAACATCAAGATAAATCAACAGAATGAATCCATTTTTTCGTTTTCCAAATACCCTCCGCATCAATCCCACCCCTCCTAGCATCCCACAAATAACACAAATAAAGCTTTCCTAACACCATCCTCACACTATTATTTACACTTATTTCCTTTCTCAAAAACAAATAAACATTCCGAACATCCCATAAGACTTCTTTAATACACGACAACAATAACCACAACACTCTTTCATTCTGACCACCACTCACACATAATCCAAACATCATCATTTCATAATACAAAAATTCCACACCTGTTAATTCCTTGCACAAAGGCCCAAGTTTTCTCACAACCTCACGAGCATACTTACAATTCCAAAAAAGATGAATAACACTTTCAAAACCATTACAATTCTCCCTAGGACACACATCACATCTCACCAAACCCCTTGCTTTCTGAAACTCTCTCACTGGCAACACCCCATGCAAACTTTGCCATACAATCTCCTTTTGCTTATTAGACATACCATCCATCCTCACTTTCTTCCAAACTTTTTCCACATCCGCTCCTCTCACAGAATTAATATTACATACAACCTCTTTACTCTCAATCATTTTCATCAACAAACGTTTATTCTTCAAAACACTCACCTCTTCTTCTATCAACTCAAATTTCTCCAAAAACCTCACAACCCACTCATACCATTTAGGAACCTCAAAAGCAATAGGCCTATTCAAATCCCTCTCACACCACTTCAACCTGACAAAAAATCTACCAGCCAGAAATCTTGTCATACAGGACACCTTTCTATCACTCCCAATAATAGCTAAAATAAAAACTAAAATATTCACTCCAAAGTACACCTCCAAATTTGGAAAACTCATACCACCCTTCTTCCAATTTTTCACCACTATTTCTCTCCTCAACCTCTCAACTTTAGAACCCCAAAAAAAGACAAACAGAACCCTGTTCAAGCTCCTCAAACCCATATAATGGGGAGGAAAAATCATAGCAACATACAGAAAAATTGGTAACACAACACTTTTAATAACTACAATCTTCCCAATGAAGGAAAGACTTCTCAAACTCCAATAATTTAGACGCAACTCCACCTTCTTTTTCGCCTCCTCCCAACTCTCTTTCCCATCCAAATCGTCACTAAACTTAATCCCCAACACTTTAATAGACCCCTCCACAACATTCACCCCAACATCTCTACTTAATCTACTCTCACCAAAACACTTACATTCACTCTTTAACCAATTAACCTTAAAAGCAGATGCACCACAAAAAATAGACACTAAAAGTTTCACCCTCCTCACAGCGGACTCAGAATCACACAGGACACATACATCATCCATATAAGCATTAACTTTAAACTCCCTTCCATCACTACCAGGAATGCGTACACCTCTCACTATCTTATCCCTCCTAATCATACATACCAGAGGCTCAATAGCACATATAAATGCCACTGGTGATAAAGGACACCCCTGCCTAACCCCTGAGAACACATTCACTCTTCTCCCCACACATCCATTAACAAGCATCCTACTATATATTTTGTCATACAAACTCCTAACTCTCCACACAAAGTCACTCGGAAAACCCATACGCAACAACACCCTGAACAAGAAACTATGAGACAGCCTATCATACGCTTTTTCAAAATCTAATGACAACAAACACACATCTTGCTTCCTACTCTTACAATCCCACAAACAATCTCTCAACAAACACAAACTCTCCTGTATACGACGTCCAGGCACAGCACAAAACTGATCATCACCCACCACGCTTTCAACAACATCTCTCATCCGATTGGCAATAATTTTCGCATAGATCTTATAATCACAATTAAGTAATGTAATTGGACGCCAATTCTTTAAACTTTTTAAATCCCCTTTTTTCGGAATCAGCACAACCACACCCCCACGCATACTCTCCGCAACCTCCATATTCTCCCACATAAACTGACACACTTCAACTACATCCTTCCCCACCACATTCCATAACAACCGATAAAATTCCACAGGCAAACCATCCTCACCTGGAGTCTTATTTGCTGACATTTTCTGCACTACATCCCAAACTTCCTCACTTGATATACCACGCATAACAAAAGCCTGCTCAGCCTCTCCAAGTTTCCTTTCCAACACACTCAATACCTCATTCTCCAAATTCTCATCCCTCCACTTCTCTCCATACAATTCTTCATAAAAAACTGCAACTTCCTCACTCACACCATCACCAGACACAACACTACCATCCTCTTTCACAATCACATCAATAACCGGCTTTTTTGAAAAAACTTTTTTGAAAAAATAACGTGAACATTTTTCATCATGTTCCCTCTTATCTAATTTAGCTCTATACATAATACTCCTCCCTTTCTCCAACACAAACTCATTAATGTCCCTTTTAACACTCACAATTTCATTCTGAACATCCACACCACAGTCTCTCAATCTATACAAAAAGGATAGACGGGCATTTAACTTAACATATTGTTCCCTCTTAATAGCAGCAATTTTATAACCAAAAGACCTAAAAAAGGATTTTGTTTTCTTTTTAACCCATTCCCACCACAAAATAATGTTATCAAACTCACTTTTCCTTTCACGCCATTTTTTATATATGCATTCATACTGGTCTCTCACATCCACACTATCTAAATGTTTAATATTCATCTTCCACAAACCTCTCCCATACACAGCATTCTGACCCACATCAATCTCACACAGCAAAGACTCATGGTCCGAATAACAAACAGACCTCTGTCTGTAACTTAATGCATTAACATTCTCAGACAAAAAACAATAATCTAACTTAGAGTGAACATTCCCCCTATCTGCATGATAAGTGCATAAATTAGGACTAACTTTGCATAAATCCTGAATATCTTTAAACCTAAAATCTGAAACTAACTCAAATAATTTTCTTCCTGATATATCAAATGCTTTCTTACATAAGTCCACATTCATATCTCCAACTAAAATAATAGGTATTTTACCTTGAACATAAAATTTTAATTTCTCAAACAAATTTTTTCTTTCATTTTTGCATGCAGAAGCATACACATTTATAACACGAAACATAATACCTTTATAACATAAATTAACAGAAATACACCTACCAGGCTCAATAACTAAATAACTTTCAACAGAAATTTCAGGTGATTTAATTAAAACACCCACACCATCATTCTTATTCACTGAACTCCCAGACCACACACACCGACCATACACCCATTCATCCTGACTTACTGCGAACTCAATACCACATTCCTGCAAACAGAAAATTGAAGCATTCTCTTGTGCTAAAAAACTTAAAATAGCAGCTCTCCTAGCCTTATTTTTAAATACTCTCACATTTTGAGAACAAATAATAATGCTCATAACTATATACAAACACAAAGCAGGTATAACATAACCATTAGAAAATAGGTGATTCACTACCTGATATCATTTGCATATCAAGTCCCGGCAAACCTATTGAGAACACATAGTAAAACACAAAGCAGGTATAACAAAGTCATTAGAAAACAGGTGCTTCACCACCTGATAACATTTCATATCAAGTCCCGGCATATCTATTCACCACTTTCAGCAGTCTCCATAATGTCCGTTTCCAGCACTTCAAATGTGTTCCTGGTTTCTGGCGCCAAATTCGTACTCTCCTCACCACGTCTTTTTTTGGCGGACTTCCCACCATGCACCAGCTTGAAGCCATCATTATTTTCATCCTGGACATTATGTTTCCCACCACCCTCCCTGTTACACAAACTAGTCTCTCCAGAGGACTGAAACTCCTCTATGTTAGCAGGATCAGAGGGATGAACAGATTCAGCTGTGTGAACAGGGCTCTGCACTCCCTCAATCACCTCCTCCAGCTTCCTAAAGGCATCAGCCACCGCAACTTGTACATCCACAGGTTTCTGAGGAATAACTTTCAGTTTTTGAGGGGCCAACTTCCTCACAATTTCCTCCCCTCTTGCAGCACTTGCATAGCTTGGTCTTTTTGTACCAGGACAGTCTTTATAAACATGCCCTTCCTCACGGCACAGGTCACATTTTTTTGTGTTGGGGCAACTCCCCGCATGGTGACCAGTACCATTACAGTTCCGGCACACCTGTCCCTTAAGGCAGCTCTCTTTCACGTGGCCAAAAGAAAAACAATTGCGGCAATAATAAGGCTGTCCAGCATAGGATAAATATCCCCTATGTCCAGCAACTGAAAAACTAGCTGGGGGATGTTTAAAGCCACCAACACAACTGGGATCCACTTTCAGTTTCACAACAAATTTATATTTGCAATTAAAGATTCCCAGTACATTGGTCTGTTTTTCACCTCCACGCACAGAGTCACAATATTGGCGCAGAAAACTTTCAATTATAGCCACATCCGTGAAAGGGTTATAAACATGCACAAGGACAGTTTTTTCTTGAAACCCAAACAAAGGAGTAATCTTCACTCCCTCCATCATGGGGTCCTTGCTGAAATTTCTCAAACGTTCATAAACATCAAGGCACCTACCTTCCTGCTCAAAGGTGACCTCATAAGAACCCTTGCGAGGAGCCTCATTAACGCTGAATATTTCTGACTTGTCCACTCCAAGCTTCAGCATGATGATGTCCCGAACCAGGTAAACAACATTGTTCTTCACAGCACTTCCGGGATCCACCTCCAAACGAATGGTATTCTTCAGACCAGCCATCTCTCCAGGCAGAACTGTCGGCACGAAACCACAGAAAGAGAATCCCTTCCAGCAAACTGGGTAAACCCAGAGATCGCACCCTCAGGCGAGACCAAGGCAACTGCACTTGATCTTAGCCAAAAGGCAGAGAAGCGATAACCGTGAAAGGGGCGGGCCCAACAAGGTGCCCTTCATGGGCACTATCACTGCTTGCTGTCAGGGAGGCTGCCAGACAATTTTCCATGCACACTCTGGGCTGGGGGGCAGTCAACCACCAGTACACACAGCAGAACCTAAACCCATACCATTATTGCTAAGCAGCAAGACAGGGGCCCATTGCACTCCCACGGGGCCTTTTTAAATGCAATCCATAACCCGGATTTGCCAGGAACCCTTCTTACTCCTCCTACTTGCATGTGACACTGGGCTTAGGATCTGCATAGGAAACACACACACAAGCACACACCTACCTTTGTTGCCTGCAGATGCCTCCTTGGCTGTCCCCAAACGGTATCAAACCAACACCCACGGGAAGCTGTAAGCATAGAGGACATGCCTGCACCCCATTGGACTTACCTGTGTGGGTTAAACCCGGGTTATTTGACAACCTATGGCGGTGATGGTTCTGCTCAGGCAGAGCAGTGCTGATGCTCCTCATAAAGCTGTCGCTGCTGTGAAGGTTCTAGGTGACATCACAAATCCCTATGGTTACATACACAACAAAGCTGGGTTGTTGTTTTTTACACTCTGCAAGGCCTGTGGAAGTGAGTGACATCATAGCACTGTAGTTCTGAGGGTTCTAGATGGATGCAACAATCTCCTGTTGCTTCTATGAAGGCCATAATAGACGACATCACCAAACAGCTCCATAGTCACATACACAGCAAAGGAGAGATGTTGTTTACACCTAGTGATGTCAGTGGTATTGAGTGACATCACAGCACAGTGCTAAGGCTCCTGGGCCTGGACACAGCAGCGGCTGCAATATCTCAACGGAGAATACGTTTATATATATGTGTGTGTGTGCGCGTATATATATATATATATATATATATATATATATATATATTTCTCCGCCGAAATCACTTTTAAACCCATTTCCACCTTTTTTTCCCTTCTCTTCCTCTTACTTTTTTTCACGTTTTTTTACGTTTTTCTCCTTTTCGCCTCTTTTCTGGGCGTATTATTCTTCTTTTTCTTCTTTTTTTTCGTCTAATGCATACCCCATCAGTGCAGTAATGCTTATTCAATACCGCCAGCAGATGGAGACACTGGGGGATAATTTTCTAAGGATTTATACTGATTTTTCCTGTCTGAATTTGTCGCACAGAAAGTTGCAGGCCAAATATGTGTGACATTTCTGCGACTTTAGCTTCTAGAGCATTTTTACAACATTATACATAGGTGCTGAATACATAAAAAGCGACTGTTCAGCGACAGACAAGTCGCATCGGCTGAAAGTAGGCCAGAATGTCAGTCCATGTTGGAGCAGGTTTAGATACAGTCTAAAGTATAGATCTCAAAGTCTGTGCACAGAATTTAGCAAGGGCCTCGCACCTTCTGATGCATCAGGTAGGTGCACAATAGCATAGCCTAACCCTCTGTACTTTGGTCTATATTGATGCGGGACATAGACAGCCAGCTGATGACCAATCCATTAGTGCAATGGATGGCTGGAAGCATTTGTCTTTGCCTTTGCAATACCACAGAAGCAATGCATGGTCAATGTACAGCAATGACACACCTGTGTGAACAGCCAGGAGACCCCCCCCCCCCCATGTTATGTTACATAGTTACATAGTTAGTACGGTCGAAAAAAGACATATGTCCATCAAGTTCAACCAGGGAATTAAGGGGTAGGGGTGTGGCGCGATATTGGGGAAGGGATGAGATTTTATATTTCTTCATAAGCATTAATCTTATTTTGTCAATTAGGAACATTCAGCACCCACCCGCTATCAAGGCAGCTGCCTATCATGTCATGCCCTACCTGCACAGGTGTGCTGGCTACTCAAATGATCCAATTAAGGAGGCCATTTAGTCAGCAGCAGCAGAAGTCCTGTGCCTGGACGCTCCAACAGCGGCCAGACACAAGCAGAAGCAGAAGCAGCAGAAGCAGCAGCAGCACCACCTTTTGTTTTTTGGCTGCAGCAGCAGCAAGGCCCACAGGGCTGGCTAGCTGGCTAGCCAGCAAGCAGGTAGCAATGAAAGTAGGAATCTTTCTTTTTAACCCTGTAAGGGGGTGGTGCACTTTACCCGAAGATACTGCCATATCGGGTCAATGCATAGGGCGACGGAAGCAAGCTTCGAAATCGGCCCCCGTTCTCAAAAATCCATTTAATATATGGTCCCCAGATAGGGGATGTATCAGATATTAAACTGATAAGAACAGATACTACACTTGATCTTAGCCAAAAGGCCGAGAAGCGATAACCGTGAAAGGGGCGGGCCCAACAAGGTGCCCTTCATGGGCACTATCACTGCTTGCTGTCAGGGAGGCTGCCAGACAATTTTCCATGCACACTCTGGGCTGGGGGGCAGTCAACCACCAGTACACACAGCAGAACCTAAACCCATACCATTATTGCTAAGCAGCAAGACAGGGGCCCATTGCACTCCCACGGGGCCTTTTTAAATGCAATCCATAACCCGGATTTGCCAGGAACCCTTCTTACTCCTCCTACTTGCATGTGACACTGGGCTTAGGATCTGCATAGGAAACACACACACAAGCACACACCTACCTTTGTTGCCTGCAGATGCCTCCTTGGCTGTCCCCAAACGGTATCAAACCAACACCCACGGGAAGCTGTAAGCATAGAGGACATGCCTGCACCCCATTGGACTTACCTGTGTGGGTTAAACCCGGGTTATTTGACAACCTATGGCGGTGATGGTTCTGCTCAGGCAGAGCAGTGCTGATGCTCCTCATAAAGCTGTCGCTGCTGTGAAGGTTCTAGGTGACATCACAAATCCCTATGGTTACATACACAACAAAGCTGGGTTGTTGTTGTTTACACTCTGCAAGGCCTGTGGAAGTGAGTGACATCATAGCACTGTAGTTCTGAGGGTTCTAGATGGATGCAACAATCTCCTGTTGCTTCTATGAAGGCCATAATAGACGACATCACCAAACAGCTCCATAGTCACATACACAGCAAAGGAGAGATGTTGTTTACACCTAGTGATGTCAGTGGTATTGAGTGACATCACAGCACAGTGCTAAGGCTCCTGGGCCTGGACACAGCAGCGGCTGCAATATCTCAACGGAGAATACGTTTATATATATGTGTGTGTGTGCGCGTATATATATATATATATATATATATATATATATATATATTTCTCCGCCGAAATCACTTTTAAACCCATTTCCACCTTTTTTTCCCTTCTCTTCCTCTTACTTTTTTTTCACGTTTTTTTACGTTTTTCTCCTTTTCGCCTCTTTTCTGGGCGTATTCTTCTTCTTTTTCTTCTTTTTTTTCGTCTAATGCATACCCCATCAGTGCAGCAATGCTTATTCAATACCGCCAGCAGATGGAGACACTGGGGGATAATTTTCTAAGGATTTATACTGATTTTTCCTGTCTGAATTTGTCGCACAGAAAGTTGCAGGCCAAATATGTGTGACATTTCTGCGACTTTAGCTTCTAGAGCATTTTTACAACATTATACATAGGTGCTGAATACATAAAAAGCGACTGTTCAGCGACAGACAAGTCGCATCGGCTGAAAGTAGGCCAGAATGTCAGTCCATGTTGGAGCAGGTTTAGATACAGTCTAAAGTATAGATCTCAAAGTCTGTGCACAGAATTTAGCAAGGGCCTCGCACCTTCTGATGCATCAGGTAGGTGCACAATAGCATAGCCTAACCCTCTGTACTTTGGTCTATATTGATGCGGGACATAGACAGCCAGCTGATGACCAATCCATTAGTGCAATGGATGGCTGGAAGCATTTGTCTTTGCCTTTGCAATACCACAGAAGCAATGCATGGTCAATGTACAGCAATGACACACCTGTGTGAACAGCCAGGAGACCCCCCCCCCCCCATGTTATGTTACATAGTTACATAGTTAGTACGGTCGAAAAAAGACATATGTCCATCAAGTTCAACCAGGGAATTAAGGGGTAGGGGTGTGGCGCGATATTGGGGAAGGGATGAGATTTTATATTTCTTCATAAGCATTAATCTTATTTTGTCAATTAGGAACATTCAGCACCCACCCGCTATCAAGGCAGCTGCCTATCATGTCATGCCCTACCTGCACAGGTGTGCTGGCTACTCAAATGATCCAATTAAGGAGGCCATTTAGTCAGCAGCAGCAGAAGTCCTGTGCCTGGACGCTCCAACAGCGGCCAGACACAAGCAGAAGCAGCAGAAGCAGCAGCAGCACCACCTTTTGTTTTTTGGCTGCAGCAGCAGCAAGGCCCACAGGGCTGGCTAGCTGGCTAGCCAGCAAGCAGGTAGCAATGAAAGTAGGAATCTTTCTTTTTAACCCTGTAAGGGGGTGGTGCACTGTACCCGAAGATACTGCCATATCGGGTCAATGCATAGGGCGACGGAAGCAAGCTTCGAAATCGGCCCCCGTTCTCAAAAATCCATTTAATATATGGTCCCCAGATAGGGGACGTATCAGATATTAAACTGATAAGAACAGATTTTTTTTTTTTTTTTTTTTTTTTTTTTTTTTATAAACCTTCAGGTTTAGACTAAACACCACTTAGATAACGCGTCATTTTTGACTCATGGTGAAGTCTAACTCATCATTAGGTCATTCTTTATTTGTTCAAAGCAAATTCAAAACAAATTCAAATACCATCACCATTACACCCTTACAACATGTCTCCACTTCAAAAATTTCCATATCCCCTCTGCATCTATTTCACCTAATTTCTTTTTATCACGTAAATAAACGGTGTACAACCTATCCAGAATCATTCTTAAACTTCCTTCCACAGTCACATCTTTTCTCTTAAACACATATAAATTTCTAACATCCCACAAGACTTCCTTCACAATCGCCAATAACACAAACAACACCCTTTCATTCTTTCTTCCAATCATACTAAGACCAAACATCACAACCTCATATGACAACCTATTTATCCCAGTCAACTCCTTACACAACGGACCTATCCCTCTCCATACATTCTGAGCCATGTCACAATTCCAAATCACATGCATCACACTTTCAACCCCACTACAATCTTCCCTCGGACATATTTCACTCCTTCCAATTCCTCTATTCCTTTGGAACTCTCTTACTGGTAGGGCTCCATGCAAACACTGCCATCCTATCTCTCTCTGTCTATTTGATATTCCATCTGTCATTAAACTCTTCCACACCTTAGACACATCCTGGCCTCTTACCATATTAATCGGACACTCCACCTCACTTGCGGCGACATACCCAAACACATTCTTCTTACTTTCAAACAACTCCTTTCTCACACCAATCAACCTATAACTCTCCAAAAACTTTTCCACATACAAATACCAACTCGGGCACACAAACGCATAAGGCACTCTCAAATCTCTCTCCAGCCAACCTAATTTGCATAACACACGCCCACCTAAATATCTCAACATACATGCAAAATTCTTTTCTCCTCTCATCATCCTTCTAACCGCAAACACCACATTCACCCCCAAATACACATCTAGATTTGGAAATCCCATTCCACCCTTACTACCATCCTTCATCACAACTTCTCTCTTCACTCTTTCCACTTTTGTACCCCAAAAAAACACAAACAAAATTCTTTTTAACTTCCTTAAAACCATATAACTTGGCGGAAACACTATTGCCACATACAATAAAATAGGCAATATTACACTTTTCACAACCAGCACTTTCCCAACCATAGACAAATCTCTCAACCTCCAAAGACTCAATTTTTTGGACACTCTCTTCTCCACATCATCCCAACTTTCTCTCCCATCCAATCTTTCATCCATTTTAACACCTAAAACCTGAATACCACCTTCAATATTCTTCATACCCACATCCTCACTTCCTTGCATACTACCAAAACATTTATACTCACTTTTGTCCCAATTCACCTTAAACCCAGACGCTCCACAAAACAATCCAACTAGTAACTTTGCCCTTCTCATAACAGCCACAGACTCTCCCAAAATACACACATCATCCATGTAGGCCAAAACTTTGACTTCTCTCCCACCACTCCCTGGAATTTTTAACCCTCTAACACACTTATCCCGCCGCAACATCTCTAATAATGGCTCCATAGCACATATAAAAGCCATAGGGGACAACGGACAACCCTGCCTTACACCAGAACATACTTTCACCTTCTCAGACATCCAACCATTTATCAAAACCTTACTATATACTCCATCATACAGCATCCTTACAACATTTACAAAATCACCCGGGAATCCCATTCTCACTAATACTCTAAACAAAAACCTATGTGACAGACGATCAAACGCCTTTTCAAAATCTATCGACATCACTCTAACCTCCTGTTTCCTACTCATACTATCCCATAACAAATCTCTCAACAAACACAAATTTTCATTTATTCTTCTACCAGGCACTCCACACACTTGTTCTTCTCCAATCACCTGCTCAACCACATCTCTCATCCTATTTGTAATTATTTTAGCAAACACCTTATAATCTACATTCAACAAAGTTATCGGCCTCCAATTCCTCACATCATTCACATCACCTTTCTTATAAATCAACACAACCACTCCACTCTTCATGCTTTCCACCATTCTCTCATTCCTCCACATATACCTATACACTTCCACCAAATCTTCCTTCACAACATCCCAAATCCAAGCATAAAATTCAACAGGCAACCCATCCTCTCCAGGCGTTTTATTTCTTGACATACTATCCACAGTCCTCTTCACTTCCTCCTCTCCAATCTCTCTCATCAGAGTCCCATATTCACTACCATCCACCCTCTTATCAAGCACTCTCAACACTTCATCCTGCAAGTCCTCTTCACAATCTTTTACCGCATACAACTCTTCATAAAAATTTTTAACCACTCCCAACACAGCTTTACCTTTAACCAGACAGCCATCATCATCATACACTCTTACCATATCCTCTCTCTTCCCAATAACTTTTTTAAAGAAATATCTCGAACATTTCTCATCTTTCTCTAACTTATCAAGTTTTGCTTGATACATCAACTCTTTACCTTTCTCATTCAACCAATTTTTTAGATCACTCTTCACAACCTCAATCTGCTCACCCACACTCCAGCCATACTTCTTTAACTTATTGAGAAACACCAATCTTTTATTCAACCATTCATACTTCTTCTTCCTCCCAGCATTCCGCTTATATCCCTCTCTTTTAAAGAAAACTTTTGTTTGACCCTTAACCCATTCCCACCAACACAATATATCAGGAAAATCATTCTTTTTCTTACACCAACCCCTATACTTATTAACATATCTATCATACACTCCTTCCACTTCCAACAATTTAACATTTAATTTCCATACACCCCTCCCACTCACACAATCTGCATCCAATACTAACTCACAACACACATACTCATGATCTGAATATCCTACTTTTTCTTGCATATAATTCTTACATAACACACCCTTAGACACAAAACACATATCAAGTCTGGAACTATGACTTCCACTATCAGAATAATATGTATCTAACAAAGGACACACTCCACACGCTTCAGCCACATCCTTTAACTTAAAGTCACACACCATACTTTTAAGAATATTCCCAGATACATCCACATTCCCCTCAATTTCACAGTTGAAATCCCCCACCCACACCAAAGGTATTTTACCTGGCAGAAACCTCTTAATTACCTCCAACAACCCCACCCGCTCCTCCCTCCTTACCGGCGCATACACATTTATCAACCTAAATTTAACCCCCTGCACCTTAACCTCCACCATGATACACCTCCCCTCCTCTATTACCACATAACTACAAACTTCAAACTTAAAGCTCTTAAAAAGCACCCCTACCCCATCATTCCTGTTATGCCCAGACACCGACCAAACAGCAGGACCATAAGCCCATTCTCCCTTCCCCGGAATATCATTTAGCCCACATTCCTGCAAACAAATAATGTCCGCTTTTTTCCCTGCCAAGTCCTCCAAAATTACTGTCCTTCTGACTTTACTTCTAAAGACTCTAACGTTTATAGAACCGACTAAAAAAGACATACCACCATCTTAACAACCCTAAGGAAGAATTTGACAGAAAAGAAGAAAGTTATTTAGGTAGCTTTCCTCAGCGGTGTGGGAGAAGCTTCTCCCGCAGAGCACGCATCCATGTCGCTCTCAGATAGCGGTTGATACCGATTGTCCGTAGCCACCAGCGTCGACTCCATCTGTCCACCAGAAAGCTTCCTGGCCGTCTTCTTGGGGGGACGAAAAAGATCAAAGTCATCCTCTCTCTCTCTATGTCTCTCCTCACGGTCTTCACCCTCAGAAGAAGACCACTCTTCAATTTGCGGCGACTCCTCAGCCGGGGGACTGGGAGCATCCTCAATCTCCCCTTCTTCCACTTGCACCGCCATTTGCTCCTCCTCCACCACCACTTGCTCTTCAACCACCTTCACTTGCTCCTCTACCACCACACAACTCTGTACCTCTCCAATAATCACGCTCTCTCTTGCAGGAACCACTGCAGCCGCAGCTGCAGCTGCCCTCCTCCTCTCCACCATTTCCTCTTCCATTCTCCTCTCCTCCTCCCTCCTCTTCAACACTGGACAGTTCTTGTACACATGGCCAGCTTCCCGACATAGGTCACAGGTCCTCGGGTGTGGACATGCACCCGCCTCATGCCCCGGTTGCTTACAGTTCCTGCATTTCTTACTGCCAGGGCAGGCCTCCTTCACATGTCCAAACAATAGACAATTTCTACAGAAAGATGGCTGTCCGTAGTAATAGAGATAACCTCTGAAACCAGCAATGGTAAAGTTCGCCGGAGGGTGCTTAACGCCTCCAATGCAATCTCCATCAAGCCGCAACTTCACAAAGAACTTATACGTGCCATTAAATACACCAATGCTGCTTGTCTGCTTAGTACCACCAGCAATAGACTCACAATAGATGCTCAAGAAGTTCTTAATCATAGAGACATCAACAAACGGATTGTACATGTGGATAAACAAAGTCTTTGTCCCCATTTCAAAAAGGGGATAAAAGGACACATCCCGCAAAACCTCACTTCCACTGTTCCGTTTTAAGCACTCATAAAAGTTCTGGCAGTCAGCATCATATAAGAAGGACACGTCATAAATACCTTGGCGCTTGTTCTCCTGGACACAAAAGAGGTCGCTCAAGGAAAATCCTGCCAGTCGCTCCACAATGGTATGGCCGATGTATTCAATGCTGTTTCTTAGACGATCCGTGGTTAGCACCTTGATGCGTACGGTCTTCTCCACTGCAGACATGTTGGATCCAGCCATCTTTCCAAATCTGTCGGTAACGAGTACCACAGTCTTGATCACCTACGCAGCTAGTCGCGGCGCAGTTCACTCGCACCCTCAGCGCCGACCGAGGCAATAAACCCCGATCTTAGCCAAAAGGCCGAGAAGCGATAACCGTGAAAGGGGCGGGCCCAACAAGGTGCCCTTCATGGGCACTATCACTGCTTGCTGTCAGGGAGGCTGCCAGACAATTTTCCATGCACACTCTGGGCTGGGGGGCAGTCAACCACCAGTACACACAGCAGAACCTAAACCCATACCATTATTGCTAAGCAGCAAGACAGGGGCCCATTGCACTCCCACGGGGCCTTTTTAAATGCAATCCATAACCCGGATTTGCCAGGAACCCTTCTTACTCCTCCTACTTGCATGTGACACTGGGCTTAGGATCTGCATAGGAAACACACACACAAGCACACACCTACCTTTGTTGCCTGCAGATGCCTCCTTGGCTGTCCCCAAACGGTATCAAACCAACACCCACGGGAAGCTGTAAGCATAGAGGACATGCCTGCACCCCATTGGACTTACCTGTGTGGGTTAAACCCGGGTTATTTGACAACCTATGGCGGTGATGGTTCTGCTCAGGCAGAGCAGTGCTGATGCTCCTCATAAAGCTGTCGCTGCTGTGAAGGTTCTAGGTGACATCACAAATCCCTATGGTTACATACACAACAAAGCTGGGTTGTTGTTGTTTACACTCTGCAAGGCCTGTGGAAGTGAGTGACATCATAGCACTGTAGTTCTGAGGGTTCTAGATGGATGCAACAATCTCCTGTTGCTTCTATGAAGGCCATAATAGACGACATCACCAAACAGCTCCATAGTCACATACACAGCAAAGGAGAGATGTTGTTTACACCTAGTGATGTCAGTGGTATTGAGTGACATCACAGCACAGTGCTAAGGCTCCTGGGCCTGGACACAGCAGCGGCTGCAATATCTCAACGGAGAATACGTTTATATATATGTGTGTGTGTGCGCGTATATATATATATATATATATATATATATATATATATTTCTCCGCCGAAATCACTTTTAAACCCATTTCCACCTTTTTTTCCCTTCTCTTCCTCTTACTTTTTTTTCACGTTTTTTTACGTTTTTCTCCTTTTCGCCTCTTTTCTGGGCGTATTATTCTTCTTTTTTTTCGTCTAATGCATACCCCATCAGTGCAGCAATGCTTATTCAATACCGCCAGCAGATGGAGACACTGGGGGATAATTTTCTAAGGATTTATACTGATTTTTCCTGTCTGAATTTGTCGCACAGAAAGTTGCAGGCCAAATATGTGTGACATTTCTGCGACTTTAGCTTCTAGAGCATTTTTACAACATTATACATAGGTGCTGAATACATAAAAAGCGACTGTTCAGCGACAGACAAGTCGCATCGGCTGAAAGTAGGCCAGAATGTCAGTCCATGTTGGAGCAGGTTTAGATACAGTCTAAAGTATAGATCTCAAAGTCTGTGCACAGAATTTAGCAAGGGCCTCGCACCTTCTGATGCATCAGGTAGGTGCACAATAGCATAGCCTAACCCTCTGTACTTTGGTCTATATTGATGCGGGACATAGACAGCCAGCTGATGACCAATCCATTAGTGCAATGGATGGCTGGAAGCATTTGTCTTTGCCTTTGCAATACCACAGAAGCAATGCATGGTCAATGTACAGCAATGACACACCTGTGTGAACAGCCAGGAGACCCCCCCGTAGGAATCTTTCTTTTTAACCCTGTAAGGGGGTGGTGCACTGTACCCGAAGATACTGCCATATCGGGTCAATGCATAGGGCGACGGAAGCAAGCTTCGAAATCGGCCCCCGTTCTCAAAAATCCATTTAATATATGGTCCCCAGATAGGGGACGTATCAGATATTAAACTGATAAGAACA
Organism: Hyla sarda; assembly: GCF_029499605.1. Lineage (NCBI taxonomy): Eukaryota > Metazoa > Chordata > Amphibia > Anura > Hylidae > Hyla > Hyla sarda. Next base: position 34,860 of record NW_026608735.1, read on the forward strand.
GATACTACACTTGATCTTAGCCAAAAGGCCGAGAAGCGATAACCGTGAAAGGGGCGGGCCCAACAAGGTGCCCTTCATGGGCACTATCACTGCTTGCTGTCAGGGAGGCTGCCAGACAATTTTCCATGCACACTCTGGGCTGGGGGGCAGTCAACCACCAGTACACACAGCAGAACCTAAACCCATACCATTATTGCTAAGCAGCAAGACAGGGGCCCATTGCACTCCCACGGGGCCTTTTTAAATGCAATCCATAACCCGGATTTGCCAGGAACCCTTCTTACTCCTCCTACTTGCATGTGACACTGGGCTTAGGATCTGCATAGGAAACACACACACAAGCACACACCTACCTTTGTTGCCTGCAGATGCCTCCTTGGCTGTCCCCAAACGGTATCAAACCAACACCCACGGGAAGCTGTAAGCATAGAGGACATGCCTGCACCCCATTGGACTTACCTGTGTGGGTTAAACCCGGGTTATTTGACAACCTATGGCGGTGATGGTTCTGCTCAGGCAGAGCAGTGCTGATGCTCCTCATAAAGCTGTCGCTGCTGTGAAGGTTCTAGGTGACATCACAAATCCCTATGGTTACATACACAACAAAGCTGGGTTGTTGTTGTTTACACTCTGCAAGGCCTGTGGAAGTGAGTGACATCATAGCACTGTAGTTCTGAGGGTTCTAGATGGATGCAACAATCTCCTGTTGCTTCTATGAAGGCCATAATAGACGACATCACCAAACAGCTCCATAGTCACATACACAGCAAAGGAGAGATGTTGTTTACACCTAGTGATGTCAGTGGTATTGAGTGACATCACAGCACAGTGCTAAGGCTCCTGGGCCTGGACACAGCAGCGGCTGCAATATCTCAACGGAGAATACGTTTATATATATGTGTGTGTGTGCGCGTATATATATATATATATATATATATATATATATATATATATTTCTCCGCCGAAATCACTTTTAAACCCATTTCCACCTTTTTTTCCCTTCTCTTCCTCTTACTTTTTTTTCAAGTTTTTTTACGTTTTTCTCCTTTTCGCCTCTTTTCTGGGCGTATTATTCTTCTTTTTCTTCTTTTTTTTTCGTCTAATGCATACCCCATCAGTGCAGCAATGCTTATTCAATACCGCCAGCAGATGGAGACACTGGGGGATAATCTTCTAAGGATTTATACTGATTTTTCCTGTCTGAATTTGTCGCACAGAAAGTTGCAGGCCAAATATGTGTGACATTTCTGCGACTTTAGCTTCTAGAGCATTTTTACAACATTATACATAGGTGCTGAATACATAAAAAGCGACTGTTCAGCGACAGACAAGTCGCATCGGCTGAAAGTAGGCCAGAATGTCAGTCCATGTTGGAGCAGGTTTAGATACAGTCTAAAGTATAGATCTCAAAGTCTGTGCACAGAATTTAGCAAGGGCCTCGCACCTTCTGATGCATCAGGTAGGTGCACAATAGCATAGCCTAACCCTCTGTACTTTGGTCTATATTGATGCGGGACATAGACAGCCAGCTGATGACCAATCCATTAGTGCAATGGATGGCTGGAAGCATTTGTCTTTGCCTTTGCAATACCACAGAAGCAATGCATGGTCAATGTACAGCAATGACACACCTGTGTGAACAGCCAGGAGACCCCCCCGTAGGAATCTTTCTTTTTAACCCTGTAAGGGGGTGGTGCACTGTACCCGAAGATACTGCCATATCGGGTCAATGCATAGGGCGACGGAAGCAAGCTTCGAAATCGGCCCCCGTTCTCAAAAATCCATTTAATATATGGTCCCCAGATAGGGGACGTATCAGATATTAAACTGATAAGAACAGATACTACACTTGATCTTAGCCAAAAGGCCGAGAAGCGATAACCGTGAAAGGGGCGGGCCCAACAAGGTGCCCTTCATGGGCACTATCACTGCTTGCTGTCAGGGAGGCTGCCAGACAATTTTCCATGCACACTCTGGGCTGGGGGGCAGTCAACCACCAGTACACACAGCAGAACCTAAACCCATACCATTATTGCTAAGCAGCAAGACAGGGGCCCATTGCACTCCCACGGGGCCTTTTTAAATGCAATCCATAACCCGGATTTGCCAGGAACCCTTCTTACTCCTCCTACTTGCATGTGACACTGGGCTTAGGATCTGCATAGGAAACACACACACAAGCACACACCTACCTTTGTTGCCTGCAGATGCCTCCTTGGCTGTCCCCAAACGGTATCAAACCAACACCCACGGGAAGCTGTAAGCATAGAGGACATGCCTGCACCCCATTGGACTTACCTGTGTGGGTTAAACCCGGGTTATTTGACAACCTATGGCGGTGATGGTTCTGCTCAGGCAGAGCAGTGCTGATGCTCCTCATAAAGCTGTCGCTGCTGTGAAGGTTCTAGGTGACATCACAAATCCCTATGGTTACATACACAACAAAGCTGGGTTGTTGTTGTTTACACTCTGCAAGGCCTGTGGAAGTGAGTGACATCATAGCACTGTAGTTCTGAGGGTTCTAGATGGATGCAACAATCTCCTGTTGCTTCTATGAAGGCCATAATAGACGACATCACCAAACAGCTCCATAGTCACATACACAGCAAAGGAGAGATGTTGTTTACACCTAGTGATGTCAGTGGTATTGAGTGACATCACAGCACAGTGCTAAGGCTCCTGGGCCTGGACACAGCAGCGGCTGCAATATCTCAACGGAGAATACGTTTATATATATGTGTGTGTGTGCGCGTATATATATATATATATATATATATATATATATATATATATATTTCTCCGCCGAAATCACTTTTAAACCCATTTCCACCTTTTTTTCCCTTCTCTTCCTCTTACTTTTTTTTCAAGTTTTTTTACGTTTTTCTCCTTTTCGCCTCTTTTCTGGGCGTATTATTCTTCTTTTTCTTCTTTTTTTTTCGTCTAATGCATACCCCATCAGTGCAGCAATGCTTATTCAATACCGCCAGCAGATGGAGACACTGGGGGATAATCTTCTAAGGATTTATACTGATTTTTCCTGTCTGAATTTGTCGCACAGAAAGTTGCAGGCCAAATATGTGTGACATTTCTGCGACTTTAGCTTCTAGAGCATTTTTACAACATTATACATAGGTGCTGAATACATAAAAAGCGACTGTTCAGCGACAGACAAGTCGCATCGGCTGAAAGTAGGCCAGAATGTCAGTCCATGTTGGAGCAGGTTTAGATACAGTCTAAAGTATAGATCTCAAAGTCTGTGCACAGAATTTAGCAAGGGCCTCGCACCTTCTGATGCATCAGGTAGGTGCACAATAGCATAGCCTAACCCTCTGTACTTTGGTCTATATTGATGCGGGACATAGACAGCCAGCTGATGACCAATCCATTAGTGCAATGGATGGCTGGAAGCATTTGTCTTTGCCTTTGCAATACCACAGAAGCAATGCATGGTCAATGTACAGCAATGACACACCTGTGTGAACAGCCAGGAGACCCCCCCCCCCCCCCCATGTTATGTTACATAGTTACATAGTTAGTACGGTCGAAAAAAGACATATGTCCATCAAGTTCAACCAGGGAATTAAGGGGTAGGGGTGTGGCGCGATATTGGGGAAGGGATGAGATTTTATATTTCTTCATAAGCATTAATCTTATTTTGTCAATTAGGAACATTCAGCACCCACCCGCTATCAAGGCAGCTGCCTATCATGTCATGCCCTACCTGCACAGGTGTGCTGGCTACTCAAATGATCCAATTAAGGAGGCCATTTAGTCAGCAGCAGCAGAAGTCCTGTGCCTGGACGCTCCAACAGCGGCCAGACACAAGCAGAAGCAGCAGAAGCAGCAGCAGCAGCACCTTTTGTTTTTTGGCTGCAGCAGCAGCAAGGCCCACAGGGCTGGCTAGCTGGCTAGCCAGCAAGCAGGTAGCAATGAAAGTAGGAATCTTTCTTTTTAACCCTGTAAGGGGGTGGTGCACTGTACCCGAAGATACTGCCATATCGGGTCAATGCATAGGGCGACGGAAGCAAGCTTCGAAATCGGCCCCCGTTCTCAAAAATCCATTTAATATATGGTCCCCAGATAGGGGACGTATCAGATATTAAACTGATAAGAACAGATACTACACTTGATCTTAGCCAAAAGGCCGAGAAGCGATAACCGTGAAAGGGGCGGGCCCAACAAGGTGCCCTTCATGGGCACTATCACTGCTTGCTGTCAGGGAGGCTGCCAGACAATTTTCCATGCACACTCTGGGCTGGGGGGCAGTCAACCACCAGTACACACAGCAGAACCTAAACCCATACCATTATTGCTAAGCAGCAAGACAGGGGCCCATTGCACTCCCACGGGGCCTTTTTAAATGCAATCCATAACCCGGATTTGCCAGGAACCCTTCTTACTCCTCCTACTTGCATGTGACACTGGGCTTAGGATCTGCATAGGAAACACACACACAAGCACACACCTACCTTTGTTGCCTGCAGATGCCTCCTTGGCTGTCCCCAAACGGTATCAAACCAACACCCACGGGAAGCTGTAAGCATAGAGGACATGCCTGCACCCCATTGGACTTACCTGTGTGGGTTAAACCCGGGTTATTTGACAACCTATGGCGGTGATGGTTCTGCTCAGGCAGAGCAGTGCTGATGCTCCTCATAAAGCTGTCGCTGCTGTGAAGGTTCTAGGTGACATCACAAATCCCTATGGTTACATACACAACAAAGCTGGGTTGTTGTTGTTTACACTCTGCAAGGCCTGTGGAAGTGAGTGACATCATAGCACTGTAGTTCTGAGGGTTCTAGATGGATGCAACAATCTCCTGTTGCTTCTATGAAGGCCATAATAGACGACATCACCAAACAGCTCCATAGTCACATACACAGCAAAGGAGAGATGTTGTTTACACCTAGTGATGTCAGTGGTATTGAGTGACATCACAGCACAGTGCTAAGGCTCCTGGGCCTGGACACAGCAGCGGCTGCAATATCTCAACGGAGAATACGTTTATATATATGTGTGTGTGTGCGCGTATATATATATATATATATATATATATATATATATATATATATATTTCTCCGCCGAAATCCCTTTTAAACCCATTTCCACCTTTTTTTCCCTTCTCTTCCTCTTACTTTTTTTTCACGTTTTTTTACGTTTTTCTCCTTTTCGCCTCTTTTCTGGGCGTATTATTCTTCTTTTTCTTCTTTTTTTTCGTCTAATGCATACCCCATCAGTGCAGCAATGCTTATTCAATACCGCCAGCAGATGGAGACACTGGGGGATAATTTTCTAAGGATTTATACTGATTTTTCCTGTCTGAATTTGTCGCACAGAAAGTTGCAGGCCAAATATGTGTGACATTTCTGCGACTTTAGCTTCTAGAGCATTTTTACAACATTATACATAGGTGCTGAATACATAAAAAGCGACTGTTCAGCGACAGACAAGTCGCATCGGCTGAAAGTAGGCCAGAATGTCAGTCCATGTTGGAGCAGGTTTAGATACAGTCTAAAGTATAGATCTCAAAGTCTGTGCACAGAATTTAGCAAGGGCCTCGCACCTTCTGATGCATCAGGTAGGTGCACAATAGCATAGCCTAACCCTCTGTACTTTGGTCTATATTGATGCGGGACATAGACAGCCAGCTGATGACCAATCCATTAGTGCAATGGATGGCTGGAAGCATTTGTCTTTGCCTTTGCAATACCACAGAAGCAATGCATGGTCAATGTACAGCAATGACACACCTGTGTGAACAGCCAGGAGACCCCCCCCATGTTATGTTACATAGTTACATAGTTAGTACGGTCGAAAAAAGACATATGTCCATCAAGTTCAACCAGGGAATTAAGGGGTAGGGGTGTGGCGCGATATTGGGGAAGGGATGAGATTTTATATTTCTTCATAAGCATTAATCTTATTTTGTCAATTAGGAACATTCAGCACCCACCCGCTATCAAGGCAGCTGCCTATCATGTCATGCCCTACCTGCACAGGTGTGCTGGCTACTCAAATGATCCAATTAAGGAGGCCATTTAGTCAGCAGCAGCAGAAGTCCTGTGCCTGGACGCTCCAACAGCGGCCAGACACAAGCAGAAGCAGAAGCAGCAGAAGCAGCAGCAGCACCACCTTTTGTTTTTTGGCTGCAGCAGCAGCAAGGCCCACAGGGCTGGCTAGCTGGCTAGCCAGCAAGCAGGTAGCAATGAAAGTAGGAATCTTTCTTTTTAACCCTGTAAGGGGGTGGTGCACTGTACCCGAAGATACTGCCATATCGGGTCAATGCATAGGGCGACGGAAGCAAGCTTCGAAATCGGCCCCCGTTCTCAAAAATCCATTTAATATATGGTCCCCAGATAGGGGACGTATCAGATATTAAACTGATAAGAACAGATACTACACTTGATCTTAGCCAAAAGGCCGAGAAGCGATAACCGTGAAAGGGGCGGGCCCAACAAGGTGCCCTTCATGGGCACTATCACTGCTTGCTGTCAGGGAGGCTGCCAGACAATTTTCCATGCACACTCTGGGCTGGGGGGCAGTCAACCACCAGTACACACAGCAGAACCTAAACCCATACCATTATTGCTAAGCAGCAAGACAGGGGCCCATTGCACTCCCACGGGGCCTTTTTAAATGCAATCCATAACCCGGATTTGCCAGGAACCCTTCTTACTCCTCCTACTTGCATGTGACACTGGGCTTAGGATCTGCATAGGAAACACACACACAAGCACACACCTACCTTTGTTGCCTGCAGATGCCTCCTTGGCTGTCCCCAAACGGTATCAAACCAACACCCACGGGAAGCTGTAAGCATAGAGGACATGCCTGCACCCCATTGGACTTACCTGTGTGGGTTAAACCCGGGTTATTTGACAACCTATGGCGGTGATGGTTCTGCTCAGGCAGAGCAGTGCTGATGCTCCTCATAAAGCTGTCGCTGCTGTGAAGGTTCTAGGTGACATCACAAATCCCTATGGTTACATACACAACAAAGCTGGGTTGTTGTTGTTTACACTCTGCAAGGCCTGTGGAAGTGAGTGACATCATAGCACTGTAGTTCTGAGGGTTCTAGATGGATGCAACAATCTCCTGTTGCTTCTATGAAGGCCATAATAGACGACATCACCAAACAGCTCCATAGTCACATACACAGCAAAGGAGAGATGTTGTTTACACCTAGTGATGTCAGTGGTATTGAGTGACATCACAGCACAGTGCTAAGGCTCCTGGGCCTGGACACAGCAGCGGCTGCAATATCTCAACGGAGAATACGTTTATATATATGTGTGTGTGTGCGCGTATATATATATATATATATATATATATATATATATATATATATATATTTCTCCGCCGAAATCACTTTTAAACCCATTTCCACCTTTTTTTCCCTTCTCTTCCTCTTACTTTTTTTTCACGTTTTTTTACGTTTTTCTCCTTTTCGCCTCTTTTCTGGGCGTATTATTCTTCTTTTTCTTCTTTTTTTTCGTCTAATGCATACCCCATCAGTGCAGCAATGCTTATTCAATACCGCCAGCAGATGGGGACACTGGGGGATAATTTTCTAAGGATTTATACTGATTTTTCCTGTCTGAATTTGTCGCACAGAAAGTTGCAGGCCAAATATGTGGGACATTTCTGCGACTTTAGCTTCTAGAGCATTTTTACAACATTATACATAGGTGCTGAATACATAAAAAGCGACTGTTCAGCGACAGACAAGTCGCATCGGCTGAAAGTAGGCCAGAATGTCAGTCCATGTTGGAGCAGGTTTAGATACAGTCTAAAGTATAGATCTCAAAGTCTGTGCACAGAATTTAGCAAGGGCCTCGCACCTTCTGATGCATCAGGTAGGTGCACAATAGCATAGCCTAACCCTCTGTACTTTGGTCTATATTGATGCGGGACATAGACAGCCAGCTGATGACCAATCCATTAGTGCAATGGATGGCTGGAAGCATTTGTCTTTGCCTTTGCAATACCACAGAAGCAATGCATGGTCAATGTACAGCAATGACACACCTGTGTGAACAGCCAGGAGACCCCCCCCCCCCCCCATGTTATGTTACATAGTTACATAGTTAGTACGGTCGAAAAAAGACATATGTCCATCAAGTTCAACCAGGGAATTAAGGGGTAGGGGTGTGGCGCGATATTGGGGAAGGGATGAGATTTTATATTTCTTCATAAGCATTAATCTTATTTTGTCAATTAGGAACATTCAGCACCCACCCGCTATCAAGGCAGCTGCCTATCATGTCATGCCCTACCTGCACAGGTGTGCTGGCTACTCAAATGATCCAATTAAGGAGGCCATTTAGTCAGCAGCAGCAGAAGTCCTGTGCCTGGACGCTCCAACAGCGGCCAGACACAAGCAGAAGCAGAAGCAGCAGAAGCAGCAGCAGCACCACCTTTTGTTTTTTGGCTGCAGCAGCAGCAAGGCCCACAGGGCTGGCTAGCTGGCTAGCCAGCAAGCAGGTAGCAATGAAAGTAGGAATCTTTCTTTTTAACCCTGTAAGGGGGTGGTGCACTGTACCCGAAGATACTGCCATATCGGGTCAATGCATAGGGCGACGGAAGCAAGCTTCGAAATCGGCCCCCGTTCTCAAAAATCCATTTAATATATGGTCCCCAGATAGGGGACGTATCAGATATTAAACTGATAAGAACAGATTTTTTTTTTTTTTTTTTTTTTTTTTTTTTTTTTCCTCAGTTACAGACTATTGTTTGGACGATCATCAGGTCACCTACCAAGACTCGTCACTTAAAACAATATCTGAAAAAACATCATACGGAAAAAACTAACTAAGGGAACCGAGTGCCAAGAAAAAGTGACCAAACAACAAAACAAAAAAACATGTCAAAAACAATCACAGAAATTGGTCAAAAACTTACAGCTTTCTCCTTTACGTACTTCTTATAAATTTTTCCATCGTGTATGCATCCAGATTTTCTCCGCTTCTTCTTCACCAATTCTCTTTTTGTCCAGTAGAAAGATAGTAAAAATCCTTCCTAAAAACAATCTTTTCAATTCCCTCGGAGAAATAACAACATTTTTAAAAACAAGCAAATTGCGTGAGTCCCATAAAACCTCTTTAAAAACAGAAAAAAGAATCCAATTAGTACGTGTATCTTCCTTTTTACTAAGATCTTGACCAATAAAAACTTTCTCAAAAGAAAAACTGTTATATCCAGTGAGTTGGATTAAAAACTTCTTTAAAAACATAAAAAATTCTTTTGCATAAAAACAGTCCCAATAAAGGTGCACTAAGTCTTCTCTACCTCCACAACCCTCTCTTGGGCATCTGTCACTTATTCTCAAACCTCTTCCATTTAAAAAAGATCGGGTTGGGAGGCAGCCATGAAAGGACATCCAACTAACGTCTTTTTGTCTGTTTGATAGTCCAATAACTTTAAAAAACTTCCAAATCTTCACAGACTGAGCATTAGTGCAGAATGGTACTTCATATAATCTCTCATTTTTCCTTATTTCTTGTTCTATTTTCTTTTTATCAGGTTCACCTAAAGAGCTCAAACCAAATTGATCATTGAAAGACCTGAGGAGCACATAGAAGGTAGGTATCACATGTGCTATGGGTCTCCTCAAATCCCTCTCACACCAGCCCCATTTGGAAAACAACCATCCTGCAAGGTATTTACTCATGTCTGCCGCCCTATTATTGCACTGTATCAATTTAAAAATTAAAAGAAAATAGTGCACCTTTAAAAACAGATCAATGTTTGGAAAGTTATATCCGCCCAAATTCATACTCTTCATCACTTCTTCTCTTCTCATTTTCTCCATCTTAGACCCCCAGAAGAACACAAAAAGCTTCCTTGTGACTCTCCTAGTCCATAACTTCCCTGGAGGAAGCACCATAGCCGTATACAAGAGAAGCGGTAGGATTACAGACTTAATGATAAGAACTTTCCCTTTAAGTGACAAGTTCCTTAACCTCCAGAAGGATAGCTTCTTCTCAATTTTACTGTCCAAAGTCTCATAACTTTTCTTTCCTTTGAGGTCTTTATCAAATATCACTCCTAGCACTTCAATGTCTTCTTTTTCCTTAACACCATCCACTACTATATTCTCTTGGTTCCCAAAACTGCATAATTGGCACTTCCCCCAGTTCACATTCATCCCAGCCACACAACAAAAAATCCTCACATGCAAATTTACTCTGTTGAGATCTGCTTGGGATGTACAAGTAAAAACCACATCGTCCATATAACTTAAAACCTTTAACTTACTACCATCACTACCTGGAATAAAAACACCACTCACACATTTATCTTTCTGCACATTCTTCAACAGGCCCTCTATAACGCATATAAACAGAATTGGGGAGAGTGGGCATCCCTGTCTGACTCCAGACAAGACATTAAAAGCAGGCCCCACATGCCCATTTACTAAAATCTGACTTGTCACCCCATGATAAAAACTCATAATAACAGATAATAACTTTTCTGGAATACCTAAGTGTTTTAAAGCAATGAACATAAAATCATGTGCAACCTTATCATAAGCCTTTTCGAAATCTATGGACTCAACAAACAGTGCATTCTTGTTAAAGTTACTGTAATAAATAGAGTCTCTTAAAAGCAATAAATTATCTGTTATTTTTCTTTTCGGTACTGCACAAACTTGGTATTCTCCCACAAGGTGGTCCACTACATCACTCAGTCTATTAGCCACAATCTTAGCAATTATCTTGTAGTCACAATTTAATAAAGTTATAGGTCTCCAATTTTTAAGATCTCTGCCATCACCTTTTTTATGAATTAATGTTATGACCCCTTTCTTCATAGATTCAGCTAAAACACCTGAGTTAAAAACATATTGCACCACCCGTGTAAACTCTTTACTTAAAATATTCCAGAACGCGGAATAAAACTCAGCGGGGAGACCATCACAGCCTGGTGTCTTCCCTTTGGCCATCTTATCCAGGGCCTGCTTGATCTCCCCTTCACTAACATCATCAATCAAAAAATCTACTTTTTCAACAGGAACATTATTCTCCAAAATATTACAATAATCATTCATCTCCGTCTCACTGGCTCTGCTCTTATTACTAAAGAGTGTCTCATAAAATCTGCCAATCTCCTTCACCATCTCCTCTCCAAAAACTTCCCCCGTAGGGGTAAAAACAGATTTAAAAACACCTTTAGCATTAAAACATTTTTTAAAGAAATACCGTGTACACTGCTCATTTTCTTCTAGGTGCTGCACTTTAGACTTATATACAATATTCCTTCCCTTTTCCAACAACCTTTTTTTCATCTCCCCCTTCACCTTAACAATCTCATCCTCCACCTCCACACCAACACGTTTAAACTTATAGAGAGTCTCTAACCGGGATACAAGCCTTTCATCACTCCTCCTCTTCTCTTGTGCTCTCTTTATGCAAAACATCTTAAAGAAATTAGAAAACTCTCCTTTAGCCCATTCCCACCACACTAAGACATTACTAAAATCAGGTTGTTTAGAAACACAGGATAAAAACACATGATTAAAACCAGCCATTACTTCCTCATCTTCCAATAGACTTACATTTAATTTCCAGAGCCCCCTCCCAAAATGAAGGGACTCTGTGACACTTATCTCAGCCGACACCATCTTGTGGTCTGAGAAAGTTGACATCATTTGATTGCACCGGACCACCTTAATCCCATCAGAGACCAGGATGTAATCGATCCGGGATTTACAGCGGCCACTATCTGATATGTACGTATATCTTTCATCAGTGCTAACCATCAGTCCAACATCAGTAAAATGCAAGTCTTGAATAATTTGATTTAAAACATTGGAAGTAATATCAGTTCTAACCTCAGCAGAGCTCTCACGATCATTGACGGATCTAATGCAGTTAAAATCGCCAACAATAATAGTATCTTCACGACCAGGGATAAAAAACTTAAGGGACTCTAAAAAAGACAAACGTGCTTGTTTTTCTGCTGGAGCATACACATTAAAAATTCTCATCCTCTGGCCCAAAACCTCAAAAATTAAAACCATACAACGACCAGGTACTAAAGTTTGGCAATTTAAAACTTTAATGTCCCTGTTTCGCAATAAAATCCCAACACCTTCATTTTTGTTTTCTGCACATGTGGACCAGAAGGACTGCCCACACTTCCACTCATTTGCATAAGGTGCTGACTTTATTGCACACTCCTGTAAACATATCACATCACTTCTAACATTCTCAAGAATATCAAAAATTGCAGCTCTCCTAATTTCAGACTCAATACTTCTTACATTAATAGTTGTTACAACCAAAGTCATAATAACTAGGAAAAGAAAACCAAATGCTTTAAAATCCATCTTAACTTAGAAATTAACATTTTGGCCTTCAACTTTCCTATGTAAACTTGCAAAACAATCAGGCGACCCTATGTTAGAGTCCCTGTCTATTTCATTATCACTACCAAGAACAAGGGCTTCCTGATCCTCAGACCAGCTCCCTGTCTTACACCTTTTATTCACAACCTGCACATCCTCATCTTCCTCCTCCTCTTCTTCCTTACTGCGAGAAACTCTCTGACCAGGTGTTAGAGATCTCTGAGATGACCCAACAACTTCCATTCCCTCCTCCTCCCCCACAATTGGGTTTGGACATTCAATATCATCCATAGCCTCTTCACTAGAAAGAACATCACCATACACTGTCTCAATTTTCTCCACCACTTTCACTTTTTTTGCTTTTTTCTTTTTCACCAAGGTAAATTCACCTCCCACACCTGTCTCCTCACCAGTCACAGCAGTGGAAACACCCTCCTCCCCTGACCTCTCCTGAGTGCTAATGTGCTCCACTATCACAGAACTTTCCTCAGCCACCTGTGCCACATTAACACTCACACTCACACTCTCACCAACTCCAGGAACAAACCTCCCTCCCCCTTTTTCTCTTTGTTCTCCTCTATTCCCAGCTGCATCAGCATAACTTCTCTTCTTTTTATACCACATATCACAGCCTCTTGCCAAATGTTCCTCACTTCCACAGATATCACATGTCTTCTTCTCTGTACAGATACTTGCTTCATGACCAGTTTTCCCACAATTTCTGCAACATTCTCCTTTCTCAGAGCAATAATCCTGCACATGGCCATAGGCATGGCACTTTCTACAATATTGCAACTGGCCTTCATAAAAGCAGAAACCTCTCTCTCCTCCGATAGAAAACACCTGTGGTATGCTCTTCCTTCCATCTTGCATTCCTTCATCTTTTTTAAATTTTACAATAAACTTTCTCTTACAATTAAAGTACCCAAACTTGTTCTTAAGTCTTCCTATAAATTTCACTTCCTCGCAATACCGGAACAAAAAGTTTGTAACCATTTCATCAGAAACCTTAGGATTATACATGTGGACAATTACTACCTTTGTTGTATTCATAAATAACGGTTCCACTTTAATCCTCTTCATTTCTTCAAGATCCATATAGACTCTCTGGCAAATCTCAGAACCACAAAAAGTAATATCATAAATTCCTTGCCTAGGAAAATCCTGTATAGCCAATACATTCCATACCTGTAGGTAATCAAGCTTGCGAAGAATCTCCACAACGATTTGGTCAAGTCCGATCGTCCCCCGGTGCTCGCCAGGAACGTAGATCCGCACCGTGTCCTCAAGTCCACGCGCCTTCTCGCTCATTTTTGCAGGTAAAACCCACGATCGCAGCTCAGCAACAATCCAGGGCCCCCCGTAAAGAGGGCCCCGATCACCACTCCTTTCAACCCAAACCACGCACAGAAATCCACACGTGATCTTAGCCAAAAGGCCGAGAAGCGATAACCGTGAAAGGGGCGGGCCCAACAAGGTGCCCTTCATGGGCACTATCACTGCTTGCTGTCAGGGAGGCTGCCAGACAATTTTCCATGCACACTCTGGGCTGGGGGGCAGTCAACCACCAGTACACACAGCAGAACCTAAACCCATACCATTATTGCTAAGCAGCAAGACAGGGGCCCATTGCACTCCCACGGGGCCTTTTTAAATGCAATCCATAACCCGGATTTGCCAGGAACCCTTCTTACTCCTCCTACTTGCATGTGACACTGGGCTTAGGATCTGCATAGGAAACACACACACAAGCACACACCTACCTTTGTTGCCTGCAGATGCCTCCTTGGCTGTCCCCAAACGGTATCAAACCAACACCCACGGGAAGCTGTAAGCATAGAGGACATGCCTGCACCCCATTGGACTTACCTGTGTGGGTTAAACCCGGGTTATTTGACAACCTATGGCGGTGATGGTTCTGCTCAGGCAGAGCAGTGCTGATGCTCCTCATAAAGCTGTCGCTGCTGTGAAGGTTCTAGGTGACATCACAAATCCCTATGGTTACATACACAACAAAGCTGGGTTGTTGTTGTTTACACTCTGCAAGGCCTGTGGAAGTGAGTGACATCATAGCACTGTAGTTCTGAGGGTTCTAGATGGATGCAACAATCTCCTGTTGCTTCTATGAAGGCCATAATAGACGACATCACCAAACAGCTCCATAGTCACATTCACAGCAAAGGAGAGATGTTGTTTACACCTAGTGATGTCAGTGGTATTGAGTGACATCACAGCACAGTGCTAAGGCTCCTGGGCCTGGACACAGCAGCGGCTGCAATATCTCAACGGAGAATACGTTTATATATATGTGTGTGTGTGCGCGTATATATATATATATATATATATATATATATATATATATATATATATATTTCTCCGCCGAAATCACTTTTAAACCCATTTCCACCTTTTTTTCCCTTCTCTTCCTCTTACTTTTTTTTCACGTTTTTTTACGTTTTTCTCCTTTTCGCCTCTTTTCTGGGCGTATTATTCTTCTTTTTCTTCTTTTTTTTCGTCTAATGCATACCCCATCAGTGCAGCAATGCTTATTCAATACCGCCAGCAGATGGAGACACTGGGGGATAATTTTCTAAGGATTTATACTGATTTTTCCTGTCTGAATTTGTCGCACAGAAAGTTGCAGGCCAAATATGTGTGACATTTCTGCGACTTTAGCTTCTAGAGCATTTTTACAACATTATACATAGGTGCTGAATACATAAAAAGCGACTGTTCAGCGACAGACAAGTCGCATCGGCTGAAAGTAGGCCAGAATGTCAGTCCATGTTGGAGCAGGTTTAGATACAGTCTAAAGTATAGATCTCAAAGTCTGTGCACAGAATTTAGCAAGGGCCTCGCACCTTCTGATGCATCAGGTAGGTGCACAATAGCATAGCCTAACCCTCTGTACTTTGGTCTATATTGATGCGGGACATAGACAGCCAGCTGATGACCAATCCATTAGTGCAATGGATGGCTGGAAGCATTTGTCTTTGCCTTTGCAATACCACAGAAGCAATGCATGGTCAATGTACAGCAATGACACACCTGTGTGAACAGCCAGGAGACCCCCCCCCCCCCCCATGTTATGTTACATAGTTACATAGTTAGTACGGTCGAAAAAAGACATATGTCCATCAAGTTCAACCAGGGAATTAAGGGGTAGGGGTGTGGCGCGATATTGGGGAAGGGATGAGATTTTATATTTCTTCATAAGCATTAATCTTATTTTGTCAATTAGGAACATTCAGCACCCACCCGCTATCAAGGCAGCTGCCTATCATGTCATGCCCTACCTGCACAGGTGTGCTGGCTACTCAAATGATCCAATTAAGGAGGCCATTTAGTCAGCAGCAGCAGAAGTCCTGTGCCTGGACGCTCCAACAGCGGCCAGACACAAGCAGAAGCAGAAGCAGCAGAAGCAGCAGCAGCACCACCTTTTGTTTTTTGGCTGCAGCAGCAGCAAGGCCCACAGGGCTGGCTAGCTGGCTAGCCAGCAAGCAGGTAGCAATGAAAGTAGGAATCTTTCTTTTTAACCCTGTAAGGGGGTGGTGCACTGTACCCGAAGATACTGCCATATCGGGTCAATGCATAGGGCGACGGAAGCAAGCTTCGAAATCGGCCCCCGTTCTCAAAAATCCATTTAATATATGGTCCCCAGATAGGGGACGTATCAGATATTAAACTGATAAGAACAGATACTACACTTGATCTTAGCCAAAAGGCCGAGAAGCGATAACCGTGAAAGGGGCGGGCCCAACAAGGTGCCCTTCATGGGCACTATCACTGCTTGCTGTCAGGGAGGCTGCCAGACAATTTTCCATGCACACTCTGGGCTGGGGGGCAGTCAACCACCAGTACACACAGCAGAACCTAAACCCATACCATTATTGCTAAGCAGCAAGACAGGGGCCCATTGCACTCCCACGGGGCCTTTTTAAATGCAATCCATAACCCGGATTTGCCAGGAACCCTTCTTACTCCTCCTACTTGCATGTGACACTGGGCTTAGGATCTGCATAGGAAACACACACACAAGCACACACCTACCTTTGTTGCCTGCAGATGCCTCCTTGGCTGTCCCCAAACGGTATCAAACCAACACCCACGGGAAGCTGTAAGCATAGAGGACATGCCTGCACCCCATTGGACTTACCTGTGTGGGTTAAACCCGGGTTATTTGACAACCTATGGCGGTGATGGTTCTGCTCAGGCAGAGCAGTGCTGATGCTCCTCATAAAGCTGTCGCTGCTGTGAAGGTTCTAGGTGACATCACAAATCCCTATGGTTACATACACAACAAAGCTGGGTTGTTGTTGTTTACACTCTGCAAGGCCTGTGGAAGTGAGTGACATCATAGCACTGTAGTTCTGAGGGTTCTAGATGGATGCAACAATCTCCTGTTGCTTCTATGAAGGCCATAATAGACGACATCACCAAACAGCTCCATAGTCACATACACAGCAAAGGAGAGATGTTGTTTACACCTAGTGATGTCAGTGGTATTGAGTGACATCACAGCACAGTGCTAAGGCTCCTGGGCCTGGACACAGCAGCGGCTGCAATATCTCAACGGAGAATACGTTTATATATATGTGTGTGTGTGCGCGTATATATATATATATATATATATATATATATATATATATATATTTCTCCGCCGAAATCACTTTTAAACCCATTTCCACCTTTTTTTCCCTTCTCTTCCTCTTACTTTTTTTTTCACGTTTTTTTACGTTTTTCTCCTTTTCGCCTCTTTTCTGGGCGTATTATTCTTCTTTTTCTTCTTTTTTTTCGTCTAATGCATACCCCATCAGTGCAGCAATGCTTATTCAATACCGCCAGCAGATGGAGACACTGGGGGATAATTTTCTAAGGATTTATACTGATTTTTCCTGTCTGAATTTGTCGCACAGAAAGTTGCAGGCCAAATATGTGTGACATTTCTGCGACTTTAGCTTCTAGAGCATTTTTACAACATTATACATAGGTGCTGAATACATAAAAAGCGACTGTTCAGCGGCAGACAAGTCGCATCGGCTGAAAGTAGGCCAGAATGTCAGTCCATGTTGGAGCAGGTTTAGATACAGTCTAAAGTATAGATCTCAAAGTCTGTGCACAGAATTTAGCAAGGGCCTCGCACCTTCTGATGCATCAGGTAGGTGCACAATAGCATAGCCTAACCCTCTGTACTTTGGTCTATATTGATGCGGGACATAGACAGCCAGCTGATGACCAATCCATTAGTGCAACGGATGGCTGGAAGCATTTGTCTTTGCCTTTGCAATACCACAGAAGCAATGCATGGTCAATGTACAGCAATGACACACCTGTGTGAACAGCCAGGAGACCCCCCCCCCCCCCCCATGTTATGTTACATAGTTACATAGTTAGTACGGTCGAAAAAAGACATATGTCCATCAAGTTCAACCAGGGAATTAAGGGGTAGGGGTGTGGCGCGATATTGGGGAAGGGATGAGATTTTATATTTCTTCATAAGCATTAATCTTATTTTGTCAATTAGGAACATTCAGCACCCACCCGCTATCAAGGCAGCTGCCTATCATGTCATGCCCTACCTGCACAGGTGTGCTGGCTACTCAAATGATCCAATTAAGGAGGCCATTTAGTCAGCAGCAGCAGAAGTCCTGTGCCTGGACGCTCCAACAGCGGCCAGACACAAGCAGAAGCAGAAGCAGCAGAAGCAGCAGCAGCACCACCTTTTGTTTTTTGGCTGCAGCAGCAGCAAGGCCCACAGGGCTGGCTAGCTGGCTAGCCAGCAAGCAGGTAGCAATGAAAGTAGGAATCTTTCTTTTTAACCCTGTAAGGGGGTGGTGCACTGTACCCGAAGATACTGCCATATCGGGTCAATGCATAGGGCGACGGAAGCAAGCTTCGAAATCGGCCCCCGTTCTCAAAAATCCATTTAATATATGGTCCCCAGATAGGGGACGTATCAGATATTAAACTGATAAGAACAGATTTTTTTTTTTTTTTTTTCTTTTCTTTTTTTTTTTTCTTTTTTTTCCTCAGTTACAGACTATTGTTTGAACGATCATCAGGTCTCCTACCAGGACTCGTCACTTAAAACAATGTCTGAAAAAACATCATGCGGAAAGACAAAAAAAAGGGAACCGAGGGTCAAGAACTTAAAACCAAAAGGTAAAAGCTGAAGGAAAACAAAAACTTTTAAAAAACCAAACATAAACTGGTCAGACTTACAGTTTCCACCATTGGGTATATTTCCAGATCTTTTCAGCATTGTCTTCTCCCATTCTCTTCTTATCTAATAAATATGCAATAAAAAGTCTTCCGAGCAACAACCTCCTACATTCACTTGGAGAAATGGAAACATTTTTAAAAACAAGCAAATTCCTGGAGTCCCATAAAACTTCTTTAAAAACAGAAAAAATTATCCAAGTAACACGTGCATCATTCTTCATGTTAAAGTCCTGACCGATAAAAATTTTCTCAAAAGTAAAATCATTAAAACCCATAAATGCAATAAAAAATCTTGTTAAAAGCCTAAAAACTTCCTTGGCATAAAAACAGTCCCACCACAAATGTACAATATCTTCTTTACCTCCACAACCCTCTCTTGGACACTGTTCACTCACTCTTATTCCTCTTCCTCTTAAAAACACTCGAGTTGGGAGGCAACCATGGTAAGACATCCATACCACATCTTTTTGTCTATTTGATAAACCAAAGGAATTAAAAAGGCTCCAAATCTTAACTGACTGTGCAATATTACAGAATGGTACTTCATTAAATTTTTCACTCTTTCTCAACTCATATTCTATTTTCTTCTTTTCAGGTTTCCCCAAGGAGCTCAAATTAAACTGATCATTGAAAGACCGAAGAACCACATAAAAGGTAGGTATAATCAGCGCCATTGGTTTCCTCAGATCCCTCTCACACCAGCCCCACTTAGAAAACAACCATCCTGCTAAATATTTACACATATCAGCTGTTTTACTATTGCACTGGATCGTCTTGAAAATTAAAAGAAAATAGTGTAACTTTAAAAACAAATCAATATTTGGAAAGTCATATCCACCATTCTTTACAGTACTCATTACCTTCTCTCTTTTCATTTTTTCCATTTTGGATCCCCAAAAGAAAACAAAAAGTCTTCTTGTTGTCTTCCTCATCCAAAGCTTACCAGGTGGAAAAACCATCGCAGTATATAAAAGTAAAGGTAAAATCACAGTCTTAATAACAAGTACTTTCCCTTTAAGGGATAAACTCCTCAATTTCCAAAAATTCAATTTCTTTTCAATTTTACTGTCCAGCTTGTTGTAAGTCTCTGTCCCTTTAAGATTCTTTTCAAAAATGACCCCTAAAACTTCCACATTCTCCTTTATCTCTACTCCATCCACCAACACATCTTCGCATTTCCCAAAATTCACCAAATGACATTTGCCCCAGTTTACACACATTCCGGCCACACAGCAAAAAATTTGAATATGCAAATTCACTCTATTCAAATCTGCTTTTGAAGTACATGTAAACACAACATCATCCATGTAGCTTAAAACCTTAAGATCACTCCCACCACTGCCAGGTATAAAAACTCCTTTAACACATTTGTCTTTCTGAACATTCTTTAACAAGGCCTCTATTACACAGATGAAAAGGATTGGGGAGAGTGGGCAACCCTGCCGAACCCCTGATAAAATCTTAAAAGCAGGACCAACATGGCCATTCATTAAAACTTGTCCAGTAACACCATTATATAACCCTTTAATAACATGTAATAACTTCATTGGGATCCCCATATGTTTTAGGGCCATAAACATAAATTTGTGTGCGTCTTTATCATAGGCCTTCTCGAAATCCACTGACTCGACAAAAAGAGGCACCTTATTAAAATTACAATAATAAATAACATCCCTTAAAATCAATAAATTATCAGTAATTCTTCTCCCGGGTACAGCACATACTTG
>NW_026608736.1:0-55144 GCF_029499605.1 Hyla sarda
TGGAAGTGAGTGACATCATAGCACTGTAGTTCTGAGGGTTCTAGATGGATGCAACAATCTCCTGTTGCTTCTATGAAGGCCATAATAGACGACATCACCAAACAGCTCCATAGTCACATACACAGCAAAGGAGAGATGTTGTTTACACCTAGTGATGTCAGTGGTATTGAGTGACATCACAGCACAGTGCTAAGGCTCCTGGGCCTGGACACAGCAGCGGCTGCAATATCTCAACGGAGAATACGTTTATATATATGTGTGTGTGTGCGCGTATATATATATATATATATATATATATATATTTCTCCGCCGAAATCACTTTTAAACCCATTTCCACCTTTTTTTCCCTTCTCTTCCTCTTACTTTTTTTTCACGTTTTTTTACGTTTTTCTCCTTTTCGCCTCTTTTCTGGGCGTATTATTCTTCTTTTTCTTCTTTTTTTTCGTCTAATGCATACCCCATCAGTGCAGCAATGCTTATTCAATACCGCCAGCAGATGGAGACACTGGGGGATAATTTTCTAAGGATTTATACTGATTTTTCCTGTCTGAATTTGTCGCACAGAAAGTTGCAGGCCAAATATGTGTGACATTTCTGCGACTTTAGCTTCTAGAGCATTTTTACAACATTATACATAGGTGCTGAATACATAAAAAGCGACTGTTCAGCGACAGACAAGTCGCATCGGCTGAAAGTAGGCCAGAATGTCAGTCCATGTTGGAGCAGGTTTAGATACAGTCTAAAGTATAGATCTCAAAGTCTGTGCACAGAATTTAGCAAGGGCCTCGCACCTTCTGATGCATCAGGTAGGTGCACAATAGCATAGCCTAACCCTCTGTACTTTGGTCTATATTGATGCGGGACATAGACAGCCAGCTGATGACCAATCCATTAGTGCAATGGATGGCTGGAAGCATTTGTCTTTGCCTTTGCAATACCACAGAAGCAATGCATGGTCAATGTACAGCAATGACACACCTGTGTGAACAGCCAGGAGACCCCCCCCCCATGTTATGTTACATAGTTACATAGTTAGTACGGTCGAAAAAAGACATATGTCCATCAAGTTCAACCAGGGAATTAAGGGGTAGGGGTGTGGCGCGATATTGGGGAAGGGATGAGATTTTATATTTCTTCATAAGCATTAATCTTATTTTGTCAATTAGGAACATTCAGCACCCACCCGCTATCAAGGCAGCTGCCTATCATGTCATGCCCTACCTGCACAGGTGTGCTGGCTACTCAAATGATCCAATTAAGGAGGCCATTTAGTCAGCAGCAGCAGAAGTCCTGTGCCTGGACGCTCCAACAGCGGCCAGACACAAGCAGAAGCAGAAGCAGCAGAAGCAGCAGCAGCACCACCTTTTGTTTTTTGGCTGCAGCAGCAGCAGCAAGGCCCACAGGGCTGGCTAGCTGGCTAGCCAGCAAGCAGGTAGCAATGAAAGTAGGAATCTTTCTTTTTAACCCTGTAAGGGGGTGGTGCACTGTACCCGAAGATACTGCCATATCGGGTCAATGCATAGGGCGACGGAAGCAAGCTTCGAAATCGGCCCCCGTTCTCAAAAATCCATTTAATATATGGTCCCCAGATAGGGGACGTATCAGATATTAAACTGATAAGAACAGATACTACACTTGATCTTAGCCAAAAGGCCGAGAAGCGATAACCGTGAAAGGGGCGGGCCCAACAAGGTCCCCTTCATGGGCACTATCACTGCTTGCTGTCAGGGAGGCTGCCAGACAATTTTCCATGCACACTCTGGGCTGGGGGGCAGTCAACCACCAGTACACACAGCAGAACCTAAACCCATACCATTATTGCTAAGCAGCAAGACAGGGGCCCATTGCACTCCCACGGGGCCTTTTTAAATGCAATCCATAACCCGGATTTGCCAGGAACCCTTCTTACTCCTCCTACTTGCATGTGACACTGGGCTTAGGATCTGCATAGGAAACACACACACAAGCACACACCTACCTTTGTTGCCTGCAGATGCCTCCTTGGCTGTCCCCAAACGGTATCAAACCAACACCCACGGGAAGCTGTAAGCATAGAGGACATGCCTGCACCCCATTGGACTTACCTGTGTGGGTTAAATCCGGGTTATTTGACAACCTATGGCGGTGATGGTTCTGCTCAGGCAGAGCAGTGCTGATGCTCCTCATAAAGCTGTCGCTGCTGTGAAGGTTCTAGGTGACATCACAAATCCCTATGGTTACATACACAACAAAGCTGGGTTGTTGTTGTTTACACTCTGCAAGGCCTGTGGAAGTGAGTGACATCATAGCACTGTAGTTCTGAGGGTTCTAGATGGATGCAACAATCTCCTGTTGCTTCTATGAAGGCCATAATAGACGACATCACCAAACAGCTCCATAGTCACATACACAGCAAAGGAGAGATGTTGTTTACACCTAGTGATGTCAGTGGTATTGAGTGACATCACAGCACAGTGCTAAGGCTCCTGGGCCTGGACACAGCAGCGGCTGCAATATCTCAACGGAGAATACGTTTATATATATGTGTGTGTGTGCGCGTATATATATATATATATATATATATATATATATATATATATATTTCTCCGCCGAAATCACTTTTAAACCCATTTCCACCTTTTTTTCCCTTCTCTTCCTCTTACTTTTTTTTCACGTTTTTTTACGTTTTTCTCCTTTTCGCCTCTTTTCTGGGCGTATTATTCTTCTTTTTCTTCTTTTTTTTCGTCTAATGCATACCCCATCAGTGCAGCAATGCTTATTCAATACCGCCAGCAGATGGAGACACTGGGGGATAATTTTCTAAGGATTTATACTGATTTTTCCTGTCTGAATTTGTCGCACAGAAAGTTGCAGGCCAAATATGTGTGACATTTCTGCGACTTTAGCTTCTAGAGCATTTTTACAACATTATACATAGGTGCTGAATACATAAAAAGCGACTGTTCAGCGACAGACAAGTCGCATCGGCTGAAAGTAGGCCAGAATGTCAGTCCATGTTGGAGCAGGTTTAGATACAGTCTAAAGTATAGATCTCAAAGTCTGTGCACAGAATTTAGCAAGGGCCTCGCACCTTCTGATGCATCAGGTAGGTGCACAATAGCATAGCCTAACCCTCTGTACTTTGGTCTATATTGATGCGGGACATAGACAGCCAGCTGATGACCAATCCATTAGTGCAATGGATGGCTGGAAGCATTTGTCTTTGCCTTTGCAATACCACAGAAGCAATGCATGGTCAATGTACAGCAATGACACACCTGTGTGAACAGCCAGGAGACCCCCCCCATGTTATGTTACATAGTTACATAGTTAGTACGGTCGAAAAAAGACATATGTCCATCAAGTTCAACCAGGGAATTAAGGGGTAGGGGTGTGGCGCGATATTGGGGAAGGGATGAGATTTTATATTTCTTCATAAGCATTAATCTTATTTTGTCAATTAGGAACATTCAGCACCCACCCGCTATCAAGGCAGCTGCCTATCATGTCATGCCCTACCTGCACAGGTGTGCTGGCTACTCAAATGATCCAATTAAGGAGGCCATTTAGTCAGCAGCAGCAGAAGTCCTGTGCCTGGACGCTCCAACAGCGGCCAGACACAAGCAGAAGCAGAAGCAGCAGAAGCAGCAGCAGCACCACCTTTTGTTTTTTGGCTGCAGCAGCAGCAGCAAGGCCCACAGGGCTGGCTAGCTGGCTAGCCAGCAAGCAGGTAGCAATGAAAGTAGGAATCTTTCTTTTTAACCCTGTAAGGGGGTGGTGCACTGTACCCGAAGATACTGCCATATCGGGTCAATGCATAGGGCGACGGAAGCAAGCTTCGAAATCGGCCCCCGTTCTCAAAAATCCATTTAATATATGGTCCCCAGATAGGGGACGTATCAGATATTAAACTGATAAGAACAGATACTACACTTGATCTTAGCCAAAAGGCCGAGAAGCGATAACCGTGAAAGGGGCGGGCCCAACAAGGTCCCCTTCATGGGCACTATCACTGCTTGCTGTCAGGGAGGCTGCCAGACAATTTTCCATGCACACTCTGGGCTGGGGGGCAGTCAACCACCAGTACACACAGCAGAACCTAAACCCATACCATTATTGCTAAGCAGCAAGACAGGGGCCCATTGCACTCCCACGGGGCCTTTTTAAATGCAATCCATAACCCGGATTTGCCAGGAACCCTTCTTACTCCTCCTACTTGCATGTGACACTGGGCTTAGGATCTGCATAGGAAACACACACACAAGCACACACCTACCTTTGTTGCCTGCAGATGCCTCCTTGGCTGTCCCCAAACGGTATCAAACCAACACCCACGGGAAGCTGTAAGCATAGAGGACATGCCTGCACCCCATTGGACTTACCTGTGTGGGTTAAATCCGGGTTATTTGACAACCTATGGCGGTGATGGTTCTGCTCAGGCAGAGCAGTGCTGATGCTCCTCATAAAGCTGTCGCTGCTGTGAAGGTTCTAGGTGACATCACAAATCCCTATGGTTACATACACAACAAAGCTGGGTTGTTGTTGTTTACACTCTGCAAGGCCTGTGGAAGTGAGTGACATCATAGCACTGTAGTTCTGAGGGTTCTAGATGGATGCAACAATCTCCTGTTGCTTCTATGAAGGCCATAATAGACGACATCACCAAACAGCTCCATAGTCACATACACAGCAAAGGAGAGATGTTGTTTACACCTAGTGATGTCAGTGGTATTGAGTGACATCACAGCACAGTGCTAAGGCTCCTGGGCCTGGACACAGCAGCGGCTGCAATATCTCAACGGAGAATACGTTTATATATATGTGTGTGTGTGCGCGTATATATATATATATATATATATATATATATATATATATTTCTCCGCCGAAATCACTTTTAAACCCATTTCCACCTTTTTTTCCCTTCTCTTCCTCTTACTTTTTTTTCACGTTTTTTTACGTTTTTCTCCTTTTCGCCTCTTTTCTGGGCGTATTATTCTTCTTTTTCTTCTTTTTTTTCGTCTAATGCATACCCCATCAGTGCAGCAATGCTTATTCAATACCGCCAGCAGATGGAGACACTGGGGGATAATTTTCTAAGGATTTATACTGATTTTTCCTGTCTGAATTTGTCGCACAGAAAGTTGCAGGCCAAATATGTGTGACATTTCTGCGACTTTAGCTTCTAGAGCATTTTTACAACATTATACATAGGTGCTGAATACATAAAAAGCGACTGTTCAGCGACAGACAAGTCGCATCGGCTGAAAGTAGGCCAGAATGTCAGTCCATGTTGGAGCAGGTTTAGATACAGTCTAAAGTATAGATCTCAAAGTCTGTGCACAGAATTTAGCAAGGGCCTCGCACCTTCTGATGCATCAGGTAGGTGCACAATAGCATAGCCTAACCCTCTGTACTTTGGTCTATATTGATGCGGGACATAGACAGCCAGCTGATGACCAATCCATTAGTGCAATGGATGGCTGGAAGCATTTGTCTTTGCCTTTGCAATACCACAGAAGCAATGCATGGTCAATGTACAGCAATGACACACCTGTGTGAACAGCCAGGAGACCCCCCCCATGTTATGTTACATAGTTACATAGTTAGTACGGTCGAAAAAAGACATATGTCCATCAAGTTCAACCAGGGAATTAAGGGGTAGGGGTGTGGCGCGATATTGGGGAAGGGATGAGATTTTATATTTCTTCATAAGCATTAATCTTATTTTGTCAATTAGGAACATTCAGCACCCACCCGCTATCAAGGCAGCTGCCTATCATGTCATGCCCTACCTGCACAGGTGTGCTGGCTACTCAAATGATCCAATTAAGGAGGCCATTTAGTCAGCAGCAGCAGAAGTCCTGTGCCTGGACGCTCCAACAGCGGCCAGACACAAGCAGAAGCAGAAGCAGCAGAAGCAGCAGCAGCACCACCTTTTGTTTTTTGGCTGCAGCAGCAGCAGCAAGGCCCACAGGGCTGGCTAGCTGGCTAGCCAGCAAGCAGGTAGCAATGAAAGTAGGAATCTTTCTTTTTAACCCTGTAAGGGGGTGGTGCACTGTACCCGAAGATACTGCCATATCGGGTCAATGCATAGGGCGACGGAAGCAAGCTTCGAAATCGGCCCCCGTTCTCAAAAATCCATTTAATATATGGTCCCCAGATAGGGGACGTATCAGATATTAAACTGATAAGAACAGATACTACACTTGATCTTAGCCAAAAGGCCGAGAAGCGATAACCGTGAAAGGGGCGGGCCCAACAAGGTCCCCTTCATGGGCACTATCACTGCTTGCTGTCAGGGAGGCTGCCAGACAATTTTCCATGCACACTCTGGGCTGGGGGGCAGTCAACCACCAGTACACACAGCAGAACCTAAACCCATACCATTATTGCTAAGCAGCAAGACAGGGGCCCATTGCACTCCCACGGGGCCTTTTTAAATGCAATCCATAACCCGGATTTGCCAGGAACCCTTCTTACTCCTCCTACTTGCATGTGACACTGGGCTTAGGATCTGCATAGGAAACACACACACAAGCACACACCTACCTTTGTTGCCTGCAGATGCCTCCTTGGCTGTCCCCAAACGGTATCAAACCAACACCCACGGGAAGCTGTAAGCATAGAGGACATGCCTGCACCCCATTGGACTTACCTGTGTGGGTTAAATCCGGGTTATTTGACAACCTATGGCGGTGATGGTTCTGCTCAGGCAGAGCAGTGCTGATGCTCCTCATAAAGCTGTCGCTGCTGTGAAGGTTCTAGGTGACATCACAAATCCCTATGGTTACATACACAACAAAGCTGGGTTGTTGTTGTTTACACTCTGCAAGGCCTGTGGAAGTGAGTGACATCATAGCACTGTAGTTCTGAGGGTTCTAGATGGATGCAACAATCTCCTGTTGCTTCTATGAAGGCCATAATAGACGACATCACCAAACAGCTCCATAGTCACATACACAGCAAAGGAGAGATGTTGTTTACACCTAGTGATGTCAGTGGTATTGAGTGACATCACAGCACAGTGCTAAGGCTCCTGGGCCTGGACACAGCAGCGGCTGCAATATCTCAACGGAGAATACGTTTATATATATGTGTGTGTGTGCGCGTATATATATATATATATATATATATATATATATATATATATATATATATTTCTCCGCCGAAATCACTTTTAAACCCATTTCCACCTTTTTTTCCCTTCTCTTCCTCTTACTTTTTTTTCACGTTTTTTTACGTTTTTCTCCTTTTCGCCTCTTTTCTGGGCGTATTATTCTTCTTTTTCTTCTTTTTTTTCGTCTAATGCATACCCCATCAGTGCAGCAATGCTTATTCAATACCGCCAGCAGATGGAGACACTGGGGGATAATTTTCTAAGGATTTATACTGATTTTTCCTGTCTGAATTTGTCGCACAGAAAGTTGCAGGCCAAATATGTGTGACATTTCTGCGACTTTAGCTTCTAGAGCATTTTTACAACATTATACATAGGTGCTGAATACATAAAAAGCGACTGTTCAGCGACAGACAAGTCGCATCGGCTGAAAGTAGGCCAGAATGTCAGTCCATGTTGGAGCAGGTTTAGATACAGTCTAAAGTATAGATCTCAAAGTCTGTGCACAGAATTTAGCAAGGGCCTCGCACCTTCTGATGCATCAGGTAGGTGCACAATAGCATAGCCTAACCCTCTGTACTTTGGTCTATATTGATGCGGGACATAGACAGCCAGCTGATGACCAATCCATTAGTGCAATGGATGGCTGGAAGCATTTGTCTTTGCCTTTGCAATACCACAGAAGCAATGCATGGTCAATGTACAGCAATGACACACCTGTGTGAACAGCCAGGAGACCCCCCCCATGTTATGTTACATAGTTACATAGTTAGTACGGTCGAAAAAAGACATATGTCCATCAAGTTCAACCAGGGAATTAAGGGGTAGGGGTGTGGCGCGATATTGGGGAAGGGATGAGATTTTATATTTCTTCATAAGCATTAATCTTATTTTGTCAATTAGGAACATTCAGCACCCACCCGCTATCAAGGCAGCTGCCTATCATGTCATGCCCTACCTGCACAGGTGTGCTGGCTACTCAAATGATCCAATTAAGGAGGCCATTTAGTCAGCAGCAGCAGAAGTCCTGTGCCTGGACGCTCCAACAGCGGCCAGACACAAGCAGAAGCAGAAGCAGCAGAAGCAGCAGCAGCACCACCTTTTGTTTTTTGGCTGCAGCAGCAGCAGCAAGGCCCACAGGGCTGGCTAGCTGGCTAGCCAGCAAGCAGGTAGCAATGAAAGTAGGAATCTTTCTTTTTAACCCTGTAAGGGGGTGGTGCACTGTACCCGAAGATACTGCCATATCGGGTCAATGCATAGGGCGACGGAAGCAAGCTTCGAAATCGGCCCCCGTTCTCAAAAATCCATTTAATATATGGTCCCCAGATAGGGGACGTATCAGATATTAAACTGATAAGAACAGATACTACACTTGATCTTAGCCAAAAGGCCGAGAAGCGATAACCGTGAAAGGGGCGGGCCCAACAAGGTCCCCTTCATGGGCACTATCACTGCTTGCTGTCAGGGAGGCTGCCAGACAATTTTCCATGCACACTCTGGGCTGGGGGGCAGTCAACCACCAGTACACACAGCAGAACCTAAACCCATACCATTATTGCTAAGCAGCAAGACAGGGGCCCATTGCACTCCCACGGGGCCTTTTTAAATGCAATCCATAACCCGGATTTGCCAGGAACCCTTCTTACTCCTCCTACTTGCATGTGACACTGGGCTTAGGATCTGCATAGGAAACACACACACAAGCACACACCTACCTTTGTTGCCTGCAGATGCCTCCTTGGCTGTCCCCAAACGGTATCAAACCAACACCCACGGGAAGCTGTAAGCATAGAGGACATGCCTGCACCCCATTGGACTTACCTGTGTGGGTTAAATCCGGGTTATTTGACAACCTATGGCGGTGATGGTTCTGCTCAGGCAGAGCAGTGCTGATGCTCCTCATAAAGCTGTCGCTGCTGTGAAGGTTCTAGGTGACATCACAAATCCCTATGGTTACATACACAACAAAGCTGGGTTGTTGTTGTTTACACTCTGCAAGGCCTGTGGAAGTGAGTGACATCATAGCACTGTAGTTCTGAGGGTTCTAGATGGATGCAACAATCTCCTGTTGCTTCTATGAAGGCCATAATAGACGACATCACCAAACAGCTCCATAGTCACATACACAGCAAAGGAGAGATGTTGTTTACACCTAGTGATGTCAGTGGTATTGAGTGACATCACAGCACAGTGCTAAGGCTCCTGGGCCTGGACACAGCAGCGGCTGCAATATCTCAACGGAGAATACGTTTATATATATGTGTGTGTGTGCGCGTATATATATATATATATATATATATATATTTCTCCGCCGAAATCACTTTTAAACCCATTTCCACCTTTTTTTCCCTTCTCTTCCTCTTACTTTTTTTTCACGTTTTTTTACGTTTTTCTCCTTTTCGCCTCTTTTCTGGGCGTATTATTCTTCTTTTTCTTCTTTTTTTTCGTCTAATGCATACCCCATCAGTGCAGCAATGCTTATTCAATACCGCCAGCAGATGGAGACACTGGGGGATAATTTTCTAAGGATTTATACTGATTTTTCCTGTCTGAATTTGTCGCACAGAAAGTTGCAGGCCAAATATGTGTGACATTTCTGCGACTTTAGCTTCTAGAGCATTTTTACAACATTATACATAGGTGCTGAATACATAAAAAGCGACTGTTCAGCGACAGACAAGTCGCATCGGCTGAAAGTAGGCCAGAATGTCAGTCCATGTTGGAGCAGGTTTAGATACAGTCTAAAGTATAGATCTCAAAGTCTGTGCACAGAATTTAGCAAGGGCCTCGCACCTTCTGATGCATCAGGTAGGTGCACAATAGCATAGCCTAACCCTCTGTACTTTGGTCTATATTGATGCGGGACATAGACAGCCAGCTGATGACCAATCCATTAGTGCAATGGATGGCTGGAAGCATTTGTCTTTGCCTTTGCAATACCACAGAAGCAATGCATGGTCAATGTACAGCAATGACACACCTGTGTGAACAGCCAGGAGACCCCCCCCCCATGTTATGTTACATAGTTACATAGTTAGTACGGTCGAAAAAAGACATATGTCCATCAAGTTCAACCAGGGAATTAAGGGGTAGGGGTGTGGCGCGATATTGGGGAAGGGATGAGATTTTATATTTCTTCATAAGCATTAATCTTATTTTGTCAATTAGGAACATTCAGCACCCACCCGCTATCAAGGCAGCTGCCTATCATGTCATGCCCTACCTGCACAGGTGTGCTGGCTACTCAAATGATCCAATTAAGGAGGCCATTTAGTCAGCAGCAGCAGAAGTCCTGTGCCTGGACGCTCCAACAGCGGCCAGACACAAGCAGAAGCAGAAGCAGCAGAAGCAGCAGCAGCACCACCTTTTGTTTTTTGGCTGCAGCAGCAGCAGCAAGGCCCACAGGGCTGGCTAGCTGGCTAGCCAGCAAGCAGGTAGCAATGAAAGTAGGAATCTTTCTTTTTAACCCTGTAAGGGGGTGGTGCACTGTACCCGAAGATACTGCCATATCGGGTCAATGCATAGGGCGACGGAAGCAAGCTTCGAAATCGGCCCCCGTTCTCAAAAATCCATTTAATATATGGTCCCCAGATAGGGGACGTATCAGATATTAAACTGATAAGAACAGATACTACACTTGATCTTAGCCAAAAGGCCGAGAAGCGATAACCGTGAAAGGGGCGGGCCCAACAAGGTCCCCTTCATGGGCACTATCACTGCTTGCTGTCAGGGAGGCTGCCAGACAATTTTCCATGCACACTCTGGGCTGGGGGGCAGTCAACCACCAGTACACACAGCAGAACCTAAACCCATACCATTATTGCTAAGCAGCAAGACAGGGGCCCATTGCACTCCCACGGGGCCTTTTTAAATGCAATCCATAACCCGGATTTGCCAGGAACCCTTCTTACTCCTCCTACTTGCATGTGACACTGGGCTTAGGATCTGCATAGGAAACACACACACAAGCACACACCTACCTTTGTTGCCTGCAGATGCCTCCTTGGCTGTCCCCAAACGGTATCAAACCAACACCCACGGGAAGCTGTAAGCATAGAGGACATGCCTGCACCCCATTGGACTTACCTGTGTGGGTTAAATCCGGGTTATTTGACAACCTATGGCGGTGATGGTTCTGCTCAGGCAGAGCAGTGCTGATGCTCCTCATAAAGCTGTCGCTGCTGTGAAGGTTCTAGGTGACATCACAAATCCCTATGGTTACATACACAACAAAGCTGGGTTGTTGTTGTTTACACTCTGCAAGGCCTGTGGAAGTGAGTGACATCATAGCACTGTAGTTCTGAGGGTTCTAGATGGATGCAACAATCTCCTGTTGCTTCTATGAAGGCCATAATAGACGACATCACCAAACAGCTCCATAGTCACATACACAGCAAAGGAGAGATGTTGTTTACACCTAGTGATGTCAGTGGTATTGAGTGACATCACAGCACAGTGCTAAGGCTCCTGGGCCTGGACACAGCAGCGGCTGCAATATCTCAACGGAGAATACGTTTATATATATGTGTGTGTGTGCGCGTATATATATATATATATATATATATATATATATATATATATATATATTTCTCCGCCGAAATCACTTTTAAACCCATTTCCACCTTTTTTTCCCTTCTCTTCCTCTTACTTTTTTTTCACGTTTTTTTACGTTTTTCTCCTTTTCGCCTCTTTTCTGGGCGTATTATTCTTCTTTTTCTTCTTTTTTTTCGTCTAATGCATACCCCATCAGTGCAGCAATGCTTATTCAATACCGCCAGCAGATGGAGACACTGGGGGATAATTTTCTAAGGATTTATACTGATTTTTCCTGTCTGAATTTGTCGCACAGAAAGTTGCAGGCCAAATATGTGTGACATTTCTGCGACTTTAGCTTCTAGAGCATTTTTACAACATTATACATAGGTGCTGAATACATAAAAAGCGACTGTTCAGCGACAGACAAGTCGCATCGGCTGAAAGTAGGCCAGAATGTCAGTCCATGTTGGAGCAGGTTTAGATACAGTCTAAAGTATAGATCTCAAAGTCTGTGCACAGAATTTAGCAAGGGCCTCGCACCTTCTGATGCATCAGGTAGGTGCACAATAGCATAGCCTAACCCTCTGTACTTTGGTCTATATTGATGCGGGACATAGACAGCCAGCTGATGACCAATCCATTAGTGCAATGGATGGCTGGAAGCATTTGTCTTTGCCTTTGCAATACCACAGAAGCAATGCATGGTCAATGTACAGCAATGACACACCTGTGTGAACAGCCAGGAGACCCCCCCCATGTTATGTTACATAGTTACATAGTTAGTACGGTCGAAAAAAGACATATGTCCATCAAGTTCAACCAGGGAATTAAGGGGTAGGGGTGTGGCGCGATATTGGGGAAGGGATGAGATTTTATATTTCTTCATAAGCATTAATCTTATTTTGTCAATTAGGAACATTCAGCACCCACCCGCTATCAAGGCAGCTGCCTATCATGTCATGCCCTACCTGCACAGGTGTGCTGGCTACTCAAATGATCCAATTAAGGAGGCCATTTAGTCAGCAGCAGCAGAAGTCCTGTGCCTGGACGCTCCAACAGCGGCCAGACACAAGCAGAAGCAGAAGCAGCAGAAGCAGCAGCAGCACCACCTTTTGTTTTTTGGCTGCAGCAGCAGCAGCAAGGCCCACAGGGCTGGCTAGCTGGCTAGCCAGCAAGCAGGTAGCAATGAAAGTAGGAATCTTTCTTTTTAACCCTGTAAGGGGGTGGTGCACTGTACCCGAAGATACTGCCATATCGGGTCAATGCATAGGGCGACGGAAGCAAGCTTCGAAATCGGCCCCCGTTCTCAAAAATCCATTTAATATATGGTCCCCAGATAGGGGACGTATCAGATATTAAACTGATAAGAACAGATACTACACTTGATCTTAGCCAAAAGGCCGAGAAGCGATAACCGTGAAAGGGGCGGGCCCAACAAGGTCCCCTTCATGGGCACTATCACTGCTTGCTGTCAGGGAGGCTGCCAGACAATTTTCCATGCACACTCTGGGCTGGGGGGCAGTCAACCACCAGTACACACAGCAGAACCTAAACCCATACCATTATTGCTAAGCAGCAAGACAGGGGCCCATTGCACTCCCACGGGGCCTTTTTAAATGCAATCCATAACCCGGATTTGCCAGGAACCCTTCTTACTCCTCCTACTTGCATGTGACACTGGGCTTAGGATCTGCATAGGAAACACACACACAAGCACACACCTACCTTTGTTGCCTGCAGATGCCTCCTTGGCTGTCCCCAAACGGTATCAAACCAACACCCACGGGAAGCTGTAAGCATAGAGGACATGCCTGCACCCCATTGGACTTACCTGTGTGGGTTAAATCCGGGTTATTTGACAACCTATGGCGGTGATGGTTCTGCTCAGGCAGAGCAGTGCTGATGCTCCTCATAAAGCTGTCGCTGCTGTGAAGGTTCTAGGTGACATCACAAATCCCTATGGTTACATACACAACAAAGCTGGGTTGTTGTTGTTTACACTCTGCAAGGCCTGTGGAAGTGAGTGACATCATAGCACTGTAGTTCTGAGGGTTCTAGATGGATGCAACAATCTCCTGTTGCTTCTATGAAGGCCATAATAGACGACATCACCAAACAGCTCCATAGTCACATACACAGCAAAGGAGAGATGTTGTTTACACCTAGTGATGTCAGTGGTATTGAGTGACATCACAGCACAGTGCTAAGGCTCCTGGGCCTGGACACAGCAGCGGCTGCAATATCTCAACGGAGAATACGTTTATATATATGTGTGTGTGTGCGCGTATATATATATATATATATATATATATATATATATTTCTCCGCCGAAATCACTTTTAAACCCATTTCCACCTTTTTTTCCCTTCTCTTCCTCTTACTTTTTTTTCACGTTTTTTTACGTTTTTCTCCTTTTCGCCTCTTTTCTGGGCGTATTATTCTTCTTTTTCTTCTTTTTTTTCGTCTAATGCATACCCCATCAGTGCAGCAATGCTTATTCAATACCGCCAGCAGATGGAGACACTGGGGGATAATTTTCTAAGGATTTATACTGATTTTTCCTGTCTGAATTTGTCGCACAGAAAGTTGCAGGCCAAATATGTGTGACATTTCTGCGACTTTAGCTTCTAGAGCATTTTTACAACATTATACATAGGTGCTGAATACATAAAAAGCGACTGTTCAGCGACAGACAAGTCGCATCGGCTGAAAGTAGGCCAGAATGTCAGTCCATGTTGGAGCAGGTTTAGATACAGTCTAAAGTATAGATCTCAAAGTCTGTGCACAGAATTTAGCAAGGGCCTCGCACCTTCTGATGCATCAGGTAGGTGCACAATAGCATAGCCTAACCCTCTGTACTTTGGTCTATATTGATGCGGGACATAGACAGCCAGCTGATGACCAATCCATTAGTGCAATGGATGGCTGGAAGCATTTGTCTTTGCCTTTGCAATACCACAGAAGCAATGCATGGTCAATGTACAGCAATGACACACCTGTGTGAACAGCCAGGAGACCCCCCCCATGTTATGTTACATAGTTACATAGTTAGTACGGTCGAAAAAAGACATATGTCCATCAAGTTCAACCAGGGAATTAAGGGGTAGGGGTGTGGCGCGATATTGGGGAAGGGATGAGATTTTATATTTCTTCATAAGCATTAATCTTATTTTGTCAATTAGGAACATTCAGCACCCACCCGCTATCAAGGCAGCTGCCTATCATGTCATGCCCTACCTGCACAGGTGTGCTGGCTACTCAAATGATCCAATTAAGGAGGCCATTTAGTCAGCAGCAGCAGAAGTCCTGTGCCTGGACGCTCCAACAGCGGCCAGACACAAGCAGAAGCAGAAGCAGCAGCAGCACCACCTTTTGTTTTTTGGCTGCAGCAGCAGCAGCAAGGCCCACAGGGCTGGCTAGCTGGCTAGCCAGCAAGCAGGTAGCAATGAAAGTAGGAATCTTTCTTTTTAACCCTGTAAGGGGGTGGTGCACTGTACCCGAAGATACTGCCATATCGGGTCAATGCATAGGGCGACGGAAGCAAGCTTCGAAATCGGCCCCCGTTCTCAAAAATCCATTTAATATATGGTCCCCAGATAGGGGACGTATCAGATATTAAACTGATAAGAACAGATACTACACTTGATCTTAGCCAAAAGGCCGAGAAGCGATAACCGCGAAAGGGGCGGGCCCAACAAGGTCCCCTTCATGGGCACTATCACTGCTTGCTGTCAGGGAGGCTGCCAGACAATTTTCCATGCACACTCTGGGCTGGGGGGCAGTCAACCACCAGTACACACAGCAGAACCTAAACCCATACCATTATTGCTAAGCAGCAAGACAGGGGCCCATTGCACTCCCACGGGGCCTTTTTAAATGCAATCCATAACCCGGATTTGCCAGGAACCCTTCTTACTCCTCCTACTTGCATGTGACACTGGGCTTAGGATCTGCATAGGAAACACACACACAAGCACACACCTACCTTTGTTGCCTGCAGATGCCTCCTTGGCTGTCCCCAAACGGTATCAAACCAACACCCACGGGAAGCTGTAAGCATAGAGGACATGCCTGCACCCCATTGGACTTACCTGTGTGGGTTAAATCCGGGTTATTTGACAACCTATGGCGGTGATGGTTCTGCTCAGGCAGAGCAGTGCTGATGCTCCTCATAAAGCTGTCGCTGCTGTGAAGGTTCTAGGTGACATCACAAATCCCTATGGTTACATACACAACAAAGCTGGGTTGTTGTTGTTTACACTCTGCAAGGCCTGTGGAAGTGAGTGACATCATAGCACTGTAGTTCTGAGGGTTCTAGATGGATGCAACAATCTCCTGTTGCTTCTATGAAGGCCATAATAGACGACATCACCAAACAGCTCCATAGTCACATACACAGCAAAGGAGAGATGTTGTTTACACCTAGTGATGTCAGTGGTATTGAGTGACATCACAGCACAGTGCTAAGGCTCCTGGGCCTGGACACAGCAGCGGCTGCAATATCTCAACGGAGAATACGTTTATATATATGTGTGTGTGTGCGCGTATATATATATATATATATATATATATATATATATATATATATATATATTCTCCGCCGAAATCACTTTTAAACCCATTTCCACCTTTTTTTCCCTTCTCTTCCTCTTACTTTTTTTTCACGTTTTTTTACGTTTTTCTCCTTTTCGCCTCTTTTCTGGGCGTATTATTCTTCTTTTTCTTCTTTTTTTTCGTCTAATGCATACCCCATCAGTGCAGCAATGCTTATTCAATACCGCCAGCAGATGGAGACACTGGGGGATAATTTTCTAAGGATTTATACTGATTTTTCCTGTCTGAATTTGTCGCACAGAAAGTTGCAGGCCAAATATGTGTGACATTTCTGCGACTTTAGCTTCTAGAGCATTTTTACAACATTATACATAGGTGCTGAATACATAAAAAGCGACTGTTCAGCGACAGACAAGTCGCATCGGCTGAAAGTAGGCCAGAATGTCAGTCCATGTTGGAGCAGGTTTAGATACAGTCTAAAGTATAGATCTCAAAGTCTGTGCACAGAATTTAGCAAGGGCCTCGCACCTTCTGATGCATCAGGTAGGTGCACAATAGCATAGCCTAACCCTCTGTACTTTGGTCTATATTGATGCGGGACATAGACAGCCAGCTGATGACCAATCCATTAGTGCAATGGATGGCTGGAAGCATTTGTCTTTGCCTTTGCAATACCACAGAAGCAATGCATGGTCAATGTACAGCAATGACACACCTGTGTGAACAGCCAGGAGACCCCCCCCATGTTATGTTACATAGTTACATAGTTAGTACGGTCGAAAAAAGACATATGTCCATCAAGTTCAACCAGGGAATTAAGGGGTAGGGGTGTGGCGCGATATTGGGGAAGGGATGAGATTTTATATTTCTTCATAAGCATTAATCTTATTTTGTCAATTAGGAACATTCAGCACCCACCCGCTATCAAGGCAGCTGCCTATCATGTCATGCCCTACCTGCACAGGTGTGCTGGCTACTCAAATGATCCAATTAAGGAGGCCATTTAGTCAGCAGCAGCAGAAGTCCTGTGCCTGGACGCTCCAACAGCGGCCAGACACAAGCAGAAGCAGAAGCAGCAGAAGCAGCAGCAGCACCACCTTTTGTTTTTTGGCTGCAGCAGCAGCAGCAAGGCCCACAGGGCTGGCTAGCTGGCTAGCCAGCAAGCAGGTAGCAATGAAAGTAGGAATCTTTCTTTTTAACCCTGTAAGGGGGTGGTGCACTGTACCCGAAGATACTGCCATATCGGGTCAATGCATAGGGCGACGGAAGCAAGCTTCGAAATCGGCCCCCGTTCTCAAAAATCCATTTAATATATGGTCCCCAGATAGGGGACGTATCAGATATTAAACTGATAAGAACAGATACTACACTTGATCTTAGCCAAAAGGCCGAGAAGCGATAACCGTGAAAGGGGCGGGCCCAACAAGGTCCCCTTCATGGGCACTATCACTGCTTGCTGTCAGGGAGGCTGCCAGACAATTTTCCATGCACACTCTGGGCTGGGGGGCAGTCAACCACCAGTACACACAGCAGAACCTAAACCCATACCATTATTGCTAAGCAGCAAGACAGGGGCCCATTGCACTCCCACGGGGCCTTTTTAAATGCAATCCATAACCCGGATTTGCCAGGAACCCTTCTTACTCCTCCTACTTGCATGTGACACTGGGCTTAGGATCTGCATAGGAAACACACACACAAGCACACACCTACCTTTGTTGCCTGCAGATGCCTCCTTGGCTGTCCCCAAACGGTATCAAACCAACACCCACGGGAAGCTGTAAGCATAGAGGACATGCCTGCACCCCATTGGACTTACCTGTGTGGGTTAAATCCGGGTTATTTGACAACCTATGGCGGTGATGGTTCTGCTCAGGCAGAGCAGTGCTGATGCTCCTCATAAAGCTGTCGCTGCTGTGAAGGTTCTAGGTGACATCACAAATCCCTATGGTTACATACACAACAAAGCTGGGTTGTTGTTGTTTACACTCTGCAAGGCCTGTGGAAGTGAGTGACATCATAGCACTGTAGTTCTGAGGGTTCTAGATGGATGCAACAATCTCCTGTTGCTTCTATGAAGGCCATAATAGACGACATCACCAAACAGCTCCATAGTCACATACACAGCAAAGGAGAGATGTTGTTTACACCTAGTGATGTCAGTGGTATTGAGTGACATCACAGCACAGTGCTAAGGCTCCTGGGCCTGGACACAGCAGCGGCTGCAATATCTCAACGGAGAATACGTTTATATATATGTGTGTGTGTGCGCGTATATATATATATATATATATATATATATATATATATATATATATTTCTCCGCCGAAATCACTTTTAAACCCATTTCCACCTTTTTTTCCCTTCTCTTCCTCTTACTTTTTTTTCACGTTTTTTTACGTTTTTCTCCTTTTCGCCTCTTTTCTGGGCGTATTATTCTTCTTTTTCTTCTTTTTTTTCGTCTAATGCATACCCCATCAGTGCAGCAATGCTTATTCAATACCGCCAGCAGATTGGAGACACTGGGGGATAATTTTCTAAGGATTTATACTGATTTTTCCTGTCTGAATTTGTCGCACAGAAAGTTGCAGGCCAAATATGTGTGACATTTCTGCGACTTTAGCTTCTAGAGCATTTTTACAACATTATACATAGGTGCTGAATACATAAAAAGCGACTGTTCAGCGACAGACAAGTCGCATCGGCTGAAAGTAGGCCAGAATGTCAGTCCATGTTGGAGCAGGTTTAGATACAGTCTAAAGTATAGATCTCAAAGTCTGTGCACAGAATTTAGCAAGGGCCTCGCACCTTCTGATGCATCAGGTAGGTGCACAATAGCATAGCCTAACCCTCTGTACTTTGGTCTATATTGATGCGGGACATAGACAGCCAGCTGATGACCAATCCATTAGTGCAATGGATGGCTGGAAGCATTTGTCTTTGCCTTTGCAATACCACAGAAGCAATGCATGGTCAATGTACAGCAATGACACACCTGTGTGAACAGCCAGGAGACCCCCCCCATGTTATGTTACATAGTTACATAGTTAGTACGGTCGAAAAAAGACATATGTCCATCAAGTTCAACCAGGGAATTAAGGGGTAGGGGTGTGGCGCGATATTGGGGAAGGGATGAGATTTTATATTTCTTCATAAGCATTAATCTTATTTTGTCAATTAGGAACATTCAGCACCCACCCGCTATCAAGGCAGCTGCCTATCATGTCATGCCCTACCTGCACAGGTGTGCTGGCTACTCAAATGATCCAATTAAGGAGGCCATTTAGTCAGCAGCAGCAGAAGTCCTGTGCCTGGACGCTCCAACAGCGGCCAGACACAAGCAGAAGCAGAAGCAGCAGAAGCAGCAGCAGCACCACCTTTTGTTTTTTGGCTGCAGCAGCAGCAGCAAGGCCCACAGGGCTGGCTAGCTGGCTAGCCAGCAAGCAGGTAGCAATGAAAGTAGGAATCTTTCTTTTTAACCCTGTAAGGGGGTGGTGCACTGTACCCGAAGATACTGCCATATCGGGTCAATGCATAGGGCGACGGAAGCAAGCTTCGAAATCGGCCCCCGTTCTCAAAAATCCATTTAATATATGGTCCCCAGATAGGGGACGTATCAGATATTAAACTGATAAGAACAGATACTACACTTGATCTTAGCCAAAAGGCCGAGAAGCGATAACCGTGAAAGGGGCGGGCCCAACAAGGTCCCCTTCATGGGCACTATCACTGCTTGCTGTCAGGGAGGCTGCCAGACAATTTTCCATGCACACTCTGGGCTGGGGGGCAGTCAACCACCAGTACACACAGCAGAACCTAAACCCATACCATTATTGCTAAGCAGCAAGACAGGGGCCCATTGCACTCCCACGGGGCCTTTTTAAATGCAATCCATAACCCGGATTTGCCAGGAACCCTTCTTACTCCTCCTACTTGCATGTGACACTGGGCTTAGGATCTGCATAGGAAACACACACACAAGCACACACCTACCTTTGTTGCCTGCAGATGCCTCCTTGGCTGTCCCCAAACGGTATCAAACCAACACCCACGGGAAGCTGTAAGCATAGAGGACATGCCTGCACCCCATTGGACTTACCTGTGTGGGTTAAATCCGGGTTATTTGACAACCTATGGCGGTGATGGTTCTGCTCAGGCAGAGCAGTGCTGATGCTCCTCATAAAGCTGTCGCTGCTGTGAAGGTTCTAGGTGACATCACAAATCCCTATGGTTACATACACAACAAAGCTGGGTTGTTGTTGTTTACACTCTGCAAGGCCTGTGGAAGTGAGTGACATCATAGCACTGTAGTTCTGAGGGTTCTAGATGGATGCAACAATCTCCTGTTGCTTCTATGAAGGCCATAATAGACGACATCACCAAACAGCTCCATAGTCACATACACAGCAAAGGAGAGATGTTGTTTACACCTAGTGATGTCAGTGGTATTGAGTGACATCACAGCACAGTGCTAAGGCTCCTGGGCCTGGACACAGCAGCGGCTGCAATATCTCAACGGAGAATACGTTTATATATATGTGTGTGTGTGCGCGTATATATATATATATATATATATATATATATATATATATATATATTTCTCCGCCGAAATCACTTTTAAACCCATTTCCACCTTTTTTTCCCTTCTCTTCCTCTTACTTTTTTTTCACGTTTTTTTACGTTTTTCTCCTTTTCGCCTCTTTTCTGGGCGTATTATTCTTCTTTTTCTTCTTTTTTTTCGTCTAATGCATACCCCATCAGTGCAGCAATGCTTATTCAATACCGCCAGCAGATGGAGACACTGGGGGATAATTTTCTAAGGATTTATACTGATTTTTCCTGTCTGAATTTGTCGCACAGAAAGTTGCAGGCCAAATATGTGTGACATTTCTGCGACTTTAGCTTCTAGAGCATTTTTACAACATTATACATAGGTGCTGAATACATAAAAAGCGACTGTTCAGCGACAGACAAGTCGCATCGGCTGAAAGTAGGCCAGAATGTCAGTCCATGTTGGAGCAGGTTTAGATACAGTCTAAAGTATAGATCTCAAAGTCTGTGCACAGAATTTAGCAAGGGCCTCGCACCTTCTGATGCATCAGGTAGGTGCACAATAGCATAGCCTAACCCTCTGTACTTTGGTCTATATTGATGCGGGACATAGACAGCCAGCTGATGACCAATCCATTAGTGCAATGGATGGCTGGAAGCATTTGTCTTTGCCTTTGCAATACCACAGAAGCAATGCATGGTCAATGTACAGCAATGACACACCTGTGTGAACAGCCAGGAGACCCCCCCCATGTTATGTTACATAGTTACATAGTTAGTACGGTCGAAAAAAGACATATGTCCATCAAGTTCAACCAGGGAATTAAGGGGTAGGGGTGTGGCGCGATATTGGGGAAGGGATGAGATTTTATATTTCTTCATAAGCATTAATCTTATTTTGTCAATTAGGAACATTCA
Organism: Hyla sarda; assembly: GCF_029499605.1. Classification (NCBI taxonomy): domain Eukaryota; kingdom Metazoa; phylum Chordata; class Amphibia; order Anura; family Hylidae; genus Hyla; species Hyla sarda. Next base: position 21,656 of record NW_026608736.1, read on the forward strand.
GCACCCACCCGCTATCAAGGCAGCTGCCTATCATGTCATGCCCTACCTGCACAGGTGTGCTGGCTACTCAAATGATCCAATTAAGGAGGCCATTTAGTCAGCAGCAGCAGAAGTCCTGTGCCTGGACGCTCCAACAGCGGCCAGACACAAGCAGAAGCAGAAGCAGCAGAAGCAGCAGCAGCACCACCTTTTGTTTTTTGGCTGCAGCAGCAGCAGCAAGGCCCACAGGGCTGGCTAGCTGGCTAGCCAGCAAGCAGGTAGCAATGAAAGTAGGAATCTTTCTTTTTAACCCTGTAAGGGGGTGGTGCACTGTACCCGAAGATACTGCCATATCGGGTCAATGCATAGGGCGACGGAAGCAAGCTTCGAAATCGGCCCCCGTTCTCAAAAATCCATTTAATATATGGTCCCCAGATAGGGGACGTATCAGATATTAAACTGATAAGAACAGATAAGGTTTCAACAAAATTTTATTGAATAAATAAGAAACCATACAAAATTTAAAATGCAAAATAATAAAAGGTTCACAAAAGTTTTAAAATACAAATAATAAAACCAGTAATAAAAGGAGAAAAAATAAAAATGGCAGGATAAAACATTATACAAATGTCATAAAAACTGATTATACTGTTATTTCGTTCCATAGAGGCAGACACCACATGGATGCTGCCTCGCTGGCCCCCAACTGTTTCTTGTCTCTTAGGTAATAGATGTACATCTCACTCAGGGCCAGCTTTATACAGTTTTTAACATCAATAAAATCATGTTTAAAAAGTAAGATGTTCCTAACTTTCCAGATGGCATTTTTAAAACAATTAATAATCATCCAGCAGATCATCTGCTGTTTAAAATTGGGGCAGTTAAAAAGACCGTAAAAGACACATTCGTGATTAAAATCTTTTAGGCCGCAGGCCCACTTCAAAAGTGGGCCTACCTTCCTCCAAAGCTCCCGTGCAAAAGGGCAGTTCCAAAATATGTGCAGCACCGTTTCGTCCACTCCGCAGCCATCTCTCGGGCACTTGGCTCTCGCCACCAGTCCTCGCCTGTGCTGAAACTCACGAGTAGGGAGGCACTGGTGGACGATTGCCCAGGCAAGATCCCTGTGTACATTCGCCAGAAACTTCCCGTACACGTTCCGCCATACCTTTTTGGATCTTGCCTGTGTGAAATTGGACACTGCCAGGGTAACCTCACTCCGCCTGAGGACCTTTGATACCTTTCTCTGGTCCCCCAGTATGTCAGGCTCCAAATCTTGGAGACCTAGGAGCCTGACTGTCTTTTCCAACACCACATAATGTTTTGGGGGACACAGAAGCACCGGAGCGTTCAGAGGGATGCGCAACCATCTTTTAAAAACCATGCCCGCAGCGTACCTTAAAAAGCAGCTAAAAATGCCATCGGATTTAATAATTTTAAAACAGAAACAGAAATACTTTATGTAAAAGAAAGTAAAAAGGTTAGGAACATCTTTCCCGCCATTATCTTTACTTTTGTACATAAAATCACGCTTTAATTTCTCCATTTTTGAACCCCATAAAAAAGTAAAAACAATTCTAGTTACTTTTTTAATGTATAAAATAGATGGAGGAAATACCATGGCAATGTATAGCATAATAGGGAGTAAAACCATCTTTATTATTAAAATCTTCCCCTCCATGGTAAGGTTTCTAAGATTCCACATTAAAATCTTCTTCTCCATCTTAGCTATAGCTGAATCCCAGTTAGGGCTCCCATCATTGACCTGGTTAAAAACAATACCTAAAACTTTAATTTGATCCTGTTGCATTGTGACTCCTGGGGTGATGGATGAATCCCAGGAGCCAATATAAAAACAGTCACATTTATCTGTGTTTAGCTTAAAACCAGAGACCTCGCAGAAATAGCTGGTGTTCCTCAATGCCCCCCTCATGGATGGAGAGTCCGGGCACAGTATGGTGACATCATCCATGTACCCCAACACCTTTAGATGGGTCCCTCCTCCACCAGGTATCGGTACGCCTCTTACTACCCGGTCTTTTCTGAGGAGGGCCATCAGTGGTTCGATTGCGCAAATAAAAAGGAGTGGGGACAGGGGGCAGCCCTGTTTGACACCTGATAAAAGAGGAACACCGCTGGTTAAAAAGCCATTAACAGAGACTTGACTAAAACAGGATCGGTATAAAAGCATGATTCGGCTTAAAATCGTTTCAGGCACTGCCATCTTTTTAAGAACTAAAAACAGGTATTCATGGGAGACCCTATCAAAGGCTTTTTCAAAGTCTAAGGATAAAATTGCTACAGTTTGATTTCTATCCTTAAAATACCATAAAACATCTCTTAAAATATTTAGGGATTCAGCTATAGACCTTCCAGGTACCCCACAAACCTGATTTGGGTGAATTAATTTATGAATAAAAGGTTTAAAACGGACAGCTAATAACTTGGCTAAAACTTTATAATCAACATTTAAAAGTGTGATGGGGCGCCAATTTTTTAGCATATCCTTTTCACCCTTTTTAAAAAGTAATGATACAATCCCCCTCCTCCAGGAAGGGGGAAGTTCATTAACAATAAAAGTTTCTTTATACAATAAAACCATATCATCCTTTAAAATATCCCAAAAAGCTAAATAAAATTCGATGGGTAAACCATCTTCCCCAGGGGCCTTCCCACTAGAAAAACTTTTAAAAACAAATAAAAGTTCATCTAAGTTAAGATCACGGGATAAAACCTCCTGGTCTAAAACATCTAGCTTAAAATCAAGGGAATTAAGAACATGTTCTAAAAAGGATGGATTAAGATCTTTCTTATTAAAAAGAAGCTGGTAGAAGTTAAAAACTGCATCTAACATGCCTTTTGGAGTGGATTCACCCTCAAGGTTTTGGATGATATCCCTCCTATTCATCACTTTTTTAAAAAAGAAACGGGAACATTTCTCGCCCTCCTCCAGGTGCTGCACATGTGAGTTAAAAATGATTTGTTTCCCTTTCTTTTCTATGGCATGTTTTATTTCAGTTTTAAGGTTTAAAATATCATTTTCTACATCCATACCAGCTTCTTTCAATTTAAAAAGTACATTTAAACGCATGTTAAGAACATAAAACCACTGTTTTTCCATTTTTGCCTTCTTCTTACCTGCTTTGATAAAAAAAAATCTGATTTTAGATTTGGTGCCCTCCCACCAGTGCAGCATAGGCTCGTGGGGTTTTCTTTGTGATTGCCAGCATTGGTAGGTCCGCACAAACTCCTCTTTTATCTCAGGGTCCTCTAGGAGTGTGGTGTTTAATCTCCAGAGGCCCCTTTTTGCTTTTTGCTCCCCCTCTAGCTCCAGGCCCACCAAGAGGAGCTTATGATCAGAGAAGATATTCTGCTCGAGCGTGCATTTCAGGGGTTTAAAAGCTCTAGAGGAAAAAATAAAATCGATTCTGGAGCTCACTCTTCCATTGGACCATGTGGCGCCTGGGTCCTCCGGCAAGAGATCCTTCCAGCAATCTTTCAAATTAAAATCATCAATAAAATTTTTAAGCAGGTAAGAAGTGCGGTCTTTACGATTAATATCCCCACCCTGCCGGTGTTCCCCATCACGTATGCAGTTAAAATCACCTCCCACCAGCAGGGGGGAAGACCCAACACAAAACAGTGGTAAAATTTCAAATAGTTCTGCCCGCTCCTGTTTATCAGGAGGGGCATACACATTTAAAACACGAATTAAAAGTCCATTAAAATATAGATGAATTAAAAGAGCTCTGCCAGGCACAATCTCAGTTACTGTATGAATAGAAAAGGACTGGCCTCGGCAGAGCAGCCCAACACCCACAGAACGACAGTCATTTGCACCGGACCATATGGATGGGCCCAGCTTCCAGTCTTCTTTTAAGTCTTTATAGTCCATTTTACTAGGGATTCCACATTCTTGTAGCAGGCAAAGGTCAAAGTCACATGTCTCTAGATAAGAAAATAAAGCAGCCCTGCGATCAGGGCTCTTTAAGGACCTCACATTGAGTGAGGCAATTTTTACAGGGATAGGCATAGTTTATGGAGAGTCCGTGCTTGGAGAATCAAAGTCAATAATAAGCTGCGTACCGTCATCCCCCGCCTGCGGGGTCATCAGCTCCTTGATGTTCTGAGGGTCGGAGCTTGAGATCGATGATGCCCCGACCCTGAGCTCGCTCTCGTCCGAACTACGGCACGCCGCTTTCCTTTGAATGTCTTCCTCTTCTTCTTCTCTTTGTCTTTTAAATGTCACACTGCTGTCCATATCCTCTGTGTTGCTCTCACTCGATGTAATCTCTGGCCCCCGGCTGATGGATCTGCGTCTTCTTTCATCATTTGACGACTGGAACTGCTGCACAGGGGCCTGTGAGGCCTCTTTTCCGGAACCTTTGCCGCTACCTTGGGAAGTTTTCATCGCTTGTTCCCCAGCAAGCGTTGCTGAGGACTGTTGCTCCAACTTCCCCATCGATCGACGATGGCCAGTTTTACCCACCGGGTCCACTGCTGGCGGGGCAGCAAACCCTGGTTTGGCGCCACTTGTCTTCTTGGCCCTGTCCTGTATAGGCGGAGTAACAGGACCGGGCTCAGACCTGGCCACCTGGCTCCCCTTCCGGCGGGCTTTCACCGGGGCCTCTTCGTCCGGAGCAGGGCGACCCTGGGCCAAGCCAGTACCTGGCTTATGCTGCAATTTTGGGTCCACTTTTGCCCCCACCGAGGACCGTCGGCTGCCACCCGCCACAGGTGAGCCCCCTTCAGAAGTTTCGGCGGGCTCTTGAGCCAGGTAGGAAGTCGATCGACGTCTTTCAATTTCCCGGGCAGTAAACTCGATCACCCGCCCGGGCTTCGTGGAATCCCCATGGCCTCCCCCTAGCACTACCACCGGTGGGCCCCCCGATGGAGCACCAGAGGTCTTGGGCCTGGACCCATCAGTACCTGCCATCTGGGGTTTGGGCATCTTAAAAAAGGACGTCTTTTGTCCTGTCCCCTCTTTGGGTGGGCCCAGCCTTGACCCACCCATCGTAGTTTTTGCTTTATGGGGACAGGAATTAAAATCGTGATTTTCCTCTCCGCAGAGGTTGCACCTTATCGTATGGCTACATCTTGAGGCTATGTGACCTTCTTGGCCACACCTATTGCAGCGAATCACACGCTCCGCGCCGCAGGTCTCCTGGGTGTGGCCAAACCTCAAGCAATTTCGGCAATACATAGGCATTTGAGGATAGAACAGGAAGCCCCGAACTCTCCCGATGGCAAAATTTGGGGGCGGATGGCAAAGACCCCCAATACCACCGGGATCCTTACGGAGCTTGACCCAGAACTTCCTCTTGCCGTTCCAGAACCGCACGGAGTTCAAGATTTTGTTTGCGAATCGCACCTCTTCGCAGTATCGCCGAAGAAAAGTGGCTATATCCTCCGTGGTCACATGAGGGCTGTGCATAGCCACCACCAACGGTATATGTTCCTCACCATAGAGGAACTGGAACGAAAGACCGTCGAGTCGATCGTCCCTCTGGTCCGCACCAGACAAGGTTGCATAGATGTTATCGCAACACGCCGTGGCCGTGAAGGTGACGGTATACAGGCCACGGCTTTCCTGGTCATTTAGACACAGGATGTCCTCCCTATTGAGGCGGAAGTAGTCAAGAAGAATCACCTCCGCAATGAAGCGGAGGTTCTTCAACTGACGATGGCTCTCCGACACCTCTATGCGGATGGTATTTCGCATCGACATTTCCCCAGAGGGGAAAGCCCAGGAGAACGGCATCTTCCACACCCAGGGACTAAGCCCCTTCCCCAATAGCAGCAGGGGCTCGGAATCCCGCTATAAAAGCGGAACCCTTACCCAAGGCAGAGGTCGGGGGTACCCTAGGTGCTTCCGAAGCTACAGGTAACGCTCAACGTACCGAAAATGCCTTCTGAGACACAAGGTCCCAGAGACAGGGGGATCGCAACCCGTTGTCCGTGGACTAAGCCCGCTCCCCAATAGCAGCAAGGGGGTGAAGTCCCTCCGTAAGGAGAGACAATCCCCCAAGGCCGAGAAGCGGGGTACCACAGACACCTTCCGACCAGACCAAATGCAGATACTACACTTGATCTTAGCCAAAAGGCCGAGAAGCGATAACCGTGAAAGGGGCGGGCCCAACAAGGTCCCCTTCATGGGCACTATCACTGCTTGCTGTCAGGGAGGCTGCCAGACAATTTTCCATGCACACTCTGGGCTGGGGGGCAGTCAACCACCAGTACACACAGCAGAACCTAAACCCATACCATTATTGCTAAGCAGCAAGACAGGGGCCCATTGCACTCCCACGGGGCCTTTTTAAATGCAATCCATAACCCGGATTTGCCAGGAACCCTTCTTACTCCTCCTACTTGCATGTGACACTGGGCTTAGGATCTGCATAGGAAACACACACACAAGCACACACCTACCTTTGTTGCCTGCAGATGCCTCCTTGGCTGTCCCCAAACGGTATCAAACCAACACCCACGGGAAGCTGTAAGCATAGAGGACATGCCTGCACCCCATTGGACTTACCTGTGTGGGTTAAATCCGGGTTATTTGACAACCTATGGCGGTGATGGTTCTGCTCAGGCAGAGCAGTGCTGATGCTCCTCATAAAGCTGTCGCTGCTGTGAAGGTTCTAGGTGACATCACAAATCCCTATGGTTACATACACAACAAAGCTGGGTTGTTGTTGTTTACACTCTGCAAGGCCTGTGGAAGTGAGTGACATCATAGCACTGTAGTTCTGAGGGTTCTAGATGGATGCAACAATCTCCTGTTGCTTCTATGAAGGCCATAATAGACGACATCACCAAACAGCTCCATAGTCACATACACAGCAAAGGAGAGATGTTGTTTACACCTAGTGATGTCAGTGGTATTGAGTGACATCACAGCACAGTGCTAAGGCTCCTGGGCCTGGACACAGCAGCGGCTGCAATATCTCAACGGAGAATACGTTTATATATATGTGTGTGTGTGCGCGTATATATATATATATATATATATATATATATATATATATATATATATATTTCTCCGCCGAAATCACTTTTAAACCCATTTCCACCTTTTTTTCCCTTCTCTTCCTCTTACTTTTTTTTCACGTTTTTTTACGTTTTTCTCCTTTTCGCCTCTTTTCTGGGCGTATTATTCTTCTTTTTCTTCTTTTTTTTCGTCTAATGCATACCCCATCAGTGCAGCAATGCTTATTCAATACCGCCAGCAGATGGAGACACTGGGGGATAATTTTCTAAGGATTTATACTGATTTTTCCTGTCTGAATTTGTCGCACAGAAAGTTGCAGGCCAAATATGTGTGACATTTCTGCGACTTTAGCTTCTAGAGCATTTTTACAACATTATACATAGGTGCTGAATACATAAAAAGCGACTGTTCAGCGACAGACAAGTCGCATCGGCTGAAAGTAGGCCAGAATGTCAGTCCATGTTGGAGCAGGTTTAGATACAGTCTAAAGTATAGATCTCAAAGTCTGTGCACAGAATTTAGCAAGGGCCTCGCACCTTCTGATGCATCAGGTAGGTGCACAATAGCATAGCCTAACCCTCTGTACTTTGGTCTATATTGATGCGGGACATAGACAGCCAGCTGATGACCAATCCATTAGTGCAATGGATGGCTGGAAGCATTTGTCTTTGCCTTTGCAATACCACAGAAGCAATGCATGGTCAATGTACAGCAATGACACACCTGTGTGAACAGCCAGGAGACCCCCCCCATGTTATGTTACATAGTTACATAGTTAGTACGGTCGAAAAAAGACATATGTCCATCAAGTTCAACCAGGGAATTAAGGGGTAGGGGTGTGGCGCAATATTGGGGAAGGGATGAGATTTTATATTTCTTCATAAGCATTAATCTTATTTTGTCAATTAGGAACATTCAGCACCCACCCGCTATCAAGGCAGCTGCCTATCATGTCATGCCCTACCTGCACAGGTGTGCTGGCTACTCAAATGATCCAATTAAGGAGGCCATTTAGTCAGCAGCAGCAGAAGTCCTGTGCCTGGACGCTCCAACAGCGGCCAGACACAAGCAGAAGCAGAAGCAGCAGAAGCAGCAGCAGCACCACCTTTTGTTTTTTGGCTGCAGCAGCAGCAGCAAGGCCCACAGGGCTGGCTAGCTGGCTAGCCAGCAAGCAGGTAGCAATGAAAGTAGGAATCTTTCTTTTTAACCCTGTAAGGGGGTGGTGCACTGTACCCGAAGATACTGCCATATCGGGTCAATGCATAGGGCGACGGAAGCAAGCTTCGAAATCGGCCCCCGTTCTCAAAAATCCATTTAATATATGGTCCCCAGATAGGGGACGTATCAGATATTAAACTGATAAGAACAGATACTACACTTGATCTTAGCCAAAAGGCCGAGAAGCGATAACCGTGAAAGGGGCGGGCCCAACAAGGTCCCCTTCATGGGCACTATCACTGCTTGCTGTCAGGGAGGCTGCCAGACAATTTTCCATGCACACTCTGGGCTGGGGGGCAGTCAACCACCAGTACACACAGCAGAACCTAAACCCATACCATTATTGCTAAGCAGCAAGACAGGGGCCCATTGCACTCCCACGGGGCCTTTTTAAATGCAATCCATAACCCGGATTTGCCAGGAACCCTTCTTACTCCTCCTACTTGCATGTGACACTGGGCTTAGGATCTGCATAGGAAACACACACACAAGCACACACCTACCTTTGTTGCCTGCAGATGCCTCCTTGGCTGTCCCCAAACGGTATCAAACCAACACCCACGGGAAGCTGTAAGCATAGAGGACATGCCTGCACCCCATTGGACTTACCTGTGTGGGTTAAATCCGGGTTATTTGACAACCTATGGCGGTGATGGTTCTGCTCAGGCAGAGCAGTGCTGATGCTCCTCATAAAGCTGTCGCTGCTGTGAAGGTTCTAGGTGACATCACAAATCCCTATGGTTACATACACAACAAAGCTGGGTTGTTGTTGTTTACACTCTGCAAGGCCTGTGGAAGTGAGTGACATCATAGCACTGTAGTTCTGAGGGTTCTAGATGGATGCAACAATCTCCTGTTGCTTCTATGAAGGCCATAATAGACGACATCACCAAACAGCTCCATAGTCACATACACAGCAAAGGAGAGATGTTGTTTACACCTAGTGATGTCAGTGGTATTGAGTGACATCACAGCACAGTGCTAAGGCTCCTGGGCCTGGACACAGCAGCGGCTGCAATATCTCAACGGAGAATACGTTTATATATATGTGTGTGTGTGCGCGTATATATATATATATATATATATATATATATATATATATATATATTTCTCCGCCGAAATCACTTTTAAACCCATTTCCACCTTTTTTTCCCTTCTCTTCCTCTTACTTTTTTTTCACGTTTTTTTACGTTTTTCTCCTTTTCGCCTCTTTTCTGGGCATATTATTCTTCTTTTTCTTCTTTTTTTTCGTCTAATGCATACCCCATCAGTGCAGCAATGCTTATTCAATACCGCCAGCAGATGGAGACACTGGGGGATAATTTTCTAAGGATTTATACTGATTTTTCCTGTCTGAATTTGTCGCACAGAAAGTTGCAGGCCAAATATGTGTGACATTTCTGCGACTTTAGCTTCTAGAGCATTTTTACAACATTATACATAGGTGCTGAATACATAAAAAGCGACTGTTCAGCGACAGACAAGTCGCATCGGCTGAAAGTAGGCCAGAATGTCAGTCCATGTTGGAGCAGGTTTAGATACAGTCTAAAGTATAGATCTCAAAGTCTGTGCACAGAATTTAGCAAGGGCCTCGCACCTTCTGATGCATCAGGTAGGTGCACAATAGCATAGCCTAACCCTCTGTACTTTGGTCTATATTGATGCGGGACATAGACAGCCAGCTGATGACCAATCCATTAGTGCAATGGATGGCTGGAAGCATTTGTCTTTGCCTTTGCAATACCACAGAAGCAATGCATGGTCAATGTACAGCAATGACACACCTGTGTGAACAGCCAGGAGACCCCCCCCATGTTATGTTACATAGTTACATAGTTAGTACGGTCGAAAAAAGACATATGTCCATCAAGTTCAACCAGGGAATTAAGGGGTAGGGGTGTGGCGCGATATTGGGGAAGGGATGAGATTTTATATTTCTTCATAAGCATTAATCTTATTTTGTCAATTAGGAACATTCAGCACCCACCCGCTATCAAGGCAGCTGCCTATCATGTCATGCCCTACCTGCACAGGTGTGCTGGCTACTCAAATGATCCAATTAAGGAGGCCATTTAGTCAGCAGCAGCAGAAGTCCTGTGCCTGGACGCTCCAACAGCGGCCAGACACAAGCAGAAGCAGAAGCAGCAGAAGCAGCAGCAGCACCACCTTTTGTTTTTTGGCTGCAGCAGCAGCAGCAAGGCCCACAGGGCTGGCTAGCTGGCTAGCCAGCAAGCAGGTAGCAATGAAAGTAGGAATCTTTCTTTTTAACCCTGTAAGGGGGTGGTGCACTGTACCCGAAGATACTGCCATATCGGGTCAATGCATAGGGCGACGGAAGCAAGCTTCGAAATCGGCCCCCGTTCTCAAAAATCCATTTAATATATGGTCCCCAGATAGGGGACGTATCAGATATTAAACTGATAAGAACAGATACTACACTTGATCTTAGCCAAAAGGCCGAGAAGCGATAACCGTGAAAGGGGCGGGCCCAACAAGGTCCCCTTCATGGGCACTATCACTGCTTGCTGTCAGGGAGGCTGCCAGACAATTTTCCATGCACACTCTGGGCTGGGGGGCAGTCAACCACCAGTACACACAGCAGAACCTAAACCCATACCATTATTGCTAAGCAGCAAGACAGGGGCCCATTGCACTCCCACGGGGCCTTTTTAAATGCAATCCATAACCCGGATTTGCCAGGAACCCTTCTTACTCCTCCTACTTGCATGTGACACTGGGCTTAGGATCTGTATAGGAAACACACACACAAGCACACACCTACCTTTGTTGCCTGCAGATGCCTCCTTGGCTGTCCCCAAACGGTATCAAACCAACACCCACGGGAAGCTGTAAGCATAGAGGACATGCCTGCACCCCATTGGACTTACCTGTGTGGGTTAAATCCGGGTTATTTGACAACCTATGGCGGTGATGGTTCTGCTCAGGCAGAGCAGTGCTGATGCTCCTCATAAAGCTGTCGCTGCTATGAAGGTTCTAGGTGACATCACAAATCCCTATGGTTACATACACAACAAAGCTGGGTTGTTGTTGTTTACACTCTGCAAGGCCTGTGGAAGTGAGTGACATCATAGCACTGTAGTTCTGAGGGTTCTAGATGGATGCAACAATCTCCTGTTGCTTCTATGAAGGCCATAATAGACGACATCACCAAACAGCTCCATAGTCACATACACAGCAAAGGAGAGATGTTGTTTACACCTAGTGATGTCAGTGGTATTGAGTGACATCACAGCACAGTGCTAAGGCTCCTGGGCCTGGACACAGCAGCGGCTGCAATATCTCAACGGAGAATACGTTTATATATATGTGTGTGTGTGCGCGTATATATATATATATATATATATATATATATATATATATATATATATTTCTCCGCCGAAATCACTTTTAAACCCATTTCCACCTTTTTTTCCCTTCTCTTCCTCTTACTTTTTTTTCACGTTTTTTTACGTTTTTCTCCTTTTCGCCTCTTTTCTGGGCGTATTATTCTTCTTTTTCTTCTTTTTTTTCGTCTAATGCATACCCCATCAGTGCAGCAATGCTTATTCAATACCGCCAGCAGATGGAGACACTGGGGGATAATTTTCTAAGGATTTATACTGATTTTTCCTGTCTGAATTTGTCGCACAGAAAGTTGCAGGCCAAATATGTGTGACATTTCTGCGACTTTAGCTTCTAGAGCATTTTTACAACATTATACATAGGTGCTGAATACATAAAAAGCGACTGTTCAGCGACAGACAAGTCGCATCGGCTGAAAGTAGGCCAGAATGTCAGTCCATGTTGGAGCAGGTTTAGATACAGTCTAAAGTATAGATCTCAAAGTCTGTGCACAGAATTTAGCAAGGGCCTCGCACCTTCTGATGCATCAGGTAGGTGCACAATAGCATAGCCTAACCCTCTGTACTTTGGTCTATATTGATGCGGGACATAGACAGCCAGCTGATGACCAATCCATTAGTGCAATGGATGGCTGGAAGCATTTGTCTTTGCCTTTGCAATACCACAGAAGCAATGCATGGTCAATGTACAGCAATGACACACCTGTGTGAACAGCCAGGAGACCCCCCCCATGTTATGTTACATAGTTACATAGTTAGTACGGTCGAAAAAAGACATATGTCCATCAAGTTCAACCAGGGAATTAAGGGGTAGGGGTGTGGCGCGATATTGGGGAAGGGATGAGATTTTATATTTCTTCATAAGCATTAATCTTATTTTGTCAATTAGGAACATTCAGCACCCACCCGCTATCAAGGCAGCTGCCTATCATGTCATGCCCTACCTGCACAGGTGTGCTGGCTACTCAAATGATCCAATTAAGGAGGCCATTTAGTCAGCAGCAGCAGAAGTCCTGTGCCTGGACGCTCCAACAGCGGCCAGACACAAGCAGAAGCAGAAGCAGCAGAAGCAGCAGCAGCACCACCTTTTGTTTTTTGGCTGCAGCAGCAGCAGCAAGGCCCACAGGGCTGGCTAGCTGGCTAGCCAGCAAGCAGGTAGCAATGAAAGTAGGAATCTTTCTTTTTAACCCTGTAAGGGGGTGGTGCACTGTACCCGAAGATACTGCCATATCGGGTCAATGCATAGGGCGACGGAAGCAAGCTTCGAAATCGGCCCCCGTTCTCAAAAATCCATTTAATATATGGTCCCCAGATAGGGGACGTATCAGATATTAAACTGATAAGAACAGATACTACACTTGATCTTAGCCAAAAGGCCGAGAAGCGATAACCGTGAAAGGGGCGGGCCCAACAAGGTCCCCTTCATGGGCACTATCACTGCTTGCTGTCAGGGAGGCTGCCAGACAATTTTCCATGCACACTCTGGGCTGGGGGGCAGTCAACCACCAGTACACACAGCAGAACCTAAACCCATACCATTATTGCTAAGCAGCAAGACAGGGGCCCATTGCACTCCCACGGGGCCTTTTTAAATGCAATCCATAACCCGGATTTGCCAGGAACCCTTCTTACTCCTCCTACTTGCATGTGACACTGGGCTTAGGATCTGCATAGGAAACACACACACAAGCACACACCTACCTTTGTTGCCTGCAGATGCCTCCTTGGCTGTCCCCAAACGGTATCAAACCAACACCCACGGGAAGCTGTAAGCATAGAGGACATGCCTGCACCCCATTGGACTTACCTGTGTGGGTTAAATCCGGGTTATTTGACAACCTATGGCGGTGATGGTTCTGCTCAGGCAGAGCAGTGCTGATGCTCCTCATAAAGCTGTTGCTGCTGTGAAGGTTCTAGGTGACATCACAAATCCCTATGGTTACATACACAACAAAGCTGGGTTGTTGTTGTTTACACTCTGCAAGGCCTGTGGAAGTGAGTGACATCATAGCACTGTAGTTCTGAGGGTTCTAGATGGATGCAACAATCTCCTGTTGCTTCTATGAAGGCCATAATAGACGACATCACCAAACAGCTCCATAGTCACATACACAGCAAAGGAGAGATGTTGTTTACACCTAGTGATGTCAGTGGTATTGAGTGACATCACAGCACAGTGCTAAGGCTCCTGGGCCTGGACACAGCAGCGGCTGCAATATCTCAACGGAGAATACGTTTATATATATGTGTGTGTGTGCGCGTATATATATATATATATATATATATATATATATATATATATATATATTTCTCCGCCGAAATCACTTTTAAACCCATTTCCACCTTTTTTTCCCTTCTCTTCCTCTTACTTTTTTTTCACGTTTTTTTACGTTTTTCTCCTTTTCGCCTCTTTTCTGGGCGTATTATTCTTCTTTTTCTTCTTTTTTTTCGTCTAATGCATACCCCATCAGTGCAGCAATGCTTATTCAATACCGCCAGCAGATGGAGACACTGGGGGATAATTTTCTAAGGATTTATACTGATTTTTCCTGTCTGAATTTGTCGTACAGAAAGTTGCAGGCCAAATATGTGTGACATTTCTGCGACTTTAGCTTCTAGAGCATTTTTACAACATTATACATAGGTGCTGAATACATAAAAAGCGACTGTTCAGCGACAGACAAGTCGCATCGGCTGAAAGTAGGCCAGAATGTCAGTCCATGTTGGAGCAGGTTTAGATACAGTCTAAAGTATAGATCTCAAAGTCTGTGCACAGAATGTAGCAAGGGCCTCGCACCTTCTGATGCATCAGGTAGGTGCACAATAGCATAGCCTAACCCTCTGTACTTTGGTCTATATTGATGCGGGACATAGACAGCCAGCTGATGACCAATCCATTAGTGCAATGGATGGCTGGAAGCATTTGTCTTTGCCTTTGCAATACCACAGAAGCAATGCATGGTCAATGTACAGCAATGACACACCTGTGTGAACAGCCAGGAGACCCCCCCCATGTTATGTTACATAGTTACATAGTTAGTACGGTCGAAAAAAGACATATGTCCATCAAGTTCAACCAGGGAATTAAGGGGTAGGGGTGTGGCGCGATATTGGGGAAGGGATGAGATTTTATATTTCTTCATAAGCATTAATCTTATTTTGTCAATTAGGAACATTCAGCACCCACCCGCTATCAAGGCAGCTGCCTATCATGTCATGCCCTACCTGCACAGGTGTGCTGGCTACTCAAATGATCCAATTAAGGAGGCCATTTAGTCAGCAGCAGCAGAAGTCCTGTGCCTGGACGCTCCAACAGCGGCCAGACACAAGCAGAAGCAGAAGCAGCAGAAGCAGCAGCAGCACCACCTTTTGTTTTTTGGCTGCAGCAGCAGCAGCAAGGCCCACAGGGCTGGCTAGCTGGCTAGCCAGCAAGCAGGTAGCAATGAAAGTAGGAATCTTTCTTTTTAACCCTGTAAGGGGGTGGTGCACTGTACCCGAAGATACTGCCATATCGGGTCAATGCATAGGGCGACGGAAGCAAGCTTCGAAATCGGCCCCCGTTCTCAAAAATCCATTTAATATATGGTCCCCAGATAGGGGACGTATCAGATATTAAACTGATAAGAACAGATTTTTTTTTTTTTTTTATTTTTTATTTTTTTTTATAAACCTTCAGGTTTAGACTAAACACCACTTAGATAACGCGTCATTTTTGACTCATGGTAAAGTCTAACTCATCATTAGGTCATTCTTTATTTGTTCAAAGCAAATTCAAAACAAATTCAAATACCATCACCATTACACCCTTACAACATGTCTCCACTTCAAAAATTTCCATATCCCCTCTGCATCTATTTCACCTAATTTCTTTTTATCACGTAAATAAACGGTGTACAACCTATCCAGAATCATTCTTAAACTTCCTTCCACAGTCACATCTTTTCTCTTAAACACATATAAATTTCTAACATCCCACAAGACTTCCTTCACAATCGCCAACAACACAAACAACACCCTTTCATTCTTTCTTCCAATCATACTAAGACCAAACATCACAACCTCATATGAGAACCTATTTATCCCAGTCAACTCCTTACACAACGGACCTATCCCTCTCCATACATTCTGAGCCATGTCACAATTCCAAATCACATGCATCACACTTTCAACCCCACTACAATCTTCCCTCGGACATATTTCACTCCTTCCAATACCTCTATTCCTTTGGAACTCTCTTACTGGTAGGGCTCCATGCAAACACTGCCATCCTATCTCTCTCTGTCTATTTGATATTCCATCTGTCATTAAACTCTTCCACACCTTAGACACATCCTGGCCTCTTACCATATTAATCGGACACTCCACCTCACTTGCGGCGACATACCCAAACACATTCTTCTTACTTTCAAACAACTCCTTTCTCACACCAATCAACCTATAACTCTCCAAAAACTTTTCCACATACAAATACCAACTCGGGCACACAAACGCATAAGGCACTCTCAAATCTCTCTCCAGCCAACCTAATTTGCATAACACACGCCCACCTAAATATCTCAACATACATGCAAAATTCTTTTCTCCTCTCATCATCCTTCTAACCGCAAACACCACATTCACCCCCAAATACACATCTAGATTTGGAAATCCCATTCCACCCTTACTACCATCCTTCATCACAACTTCTCTCCTCACTCTTTCCACTTTTGTACCCCAAAAAAACACAAACAAAATTCTTTTTAACTTCCTTAAAACCATATAACTTGGCGGAAACACTATTGCCACATACAATAAAATAGGCAATATTACACTTTTCACAACCAGCACTTTCCCAACCATAGACAAATCTCTCAACCTCCAAAGACTCAATTTTTTGGACACTCTCTTCTCTACATCATCCCAACTTTCTCTCCCATCCAATCTTTCATCCATTTTAACACCTAAAACCTGAATACCACCTTCAATATTCTTCATACCCACATCCTCACTTCCTTGCATACTACCAAAACATTTATACTCACTTTTGTCCCAATTCACCTTAAACCCAGACGCTCCACAAAACAATCCAACTAGTAACTTTGCCCTTCTCATAACAGCCACAGACTCTCCCAAAATACACACATCATCCATGTAGGCCAAAGCTTTGACTTCTCTCCCACCACTCCCTGGAATTTTTAACCCTCTAACACACTTATCCCGCCGCAACATCTCTAATAATGGCTCCATAGCACATATAAAAGCCATAGGGGACAACGGACAACCCTGCCTTACACCAGAACATACTTTCACCTTCTCAGACATCCAACCGTTTATCAAAACCTTACTATATGCTCCATCATACAGCATCCTTACAACATTTACAAAATCACCCGGGAATCCCATTCTCACTAATACTCTAAACAAAAACCTATGTGACAGACGATCAAACGCCTTTTCAAAATCTATCGACATCACTCTAACCTCCTGTTTCCTACTCATACTATCCCATAACAAATCTCTCAACAAACACAAATTTTCATTTATTCTTCTCCCAGGCACTCCACACACTTGTTCTTCTCCAATCACCTGCTCAACCACATCTCTCATCCTATTTGTAATTATTTTAGCAAACACCTTATAATCTACATTCAACAAAGTTATCGGCCTCCAATTCCTCACATCATTCACATCACCTTTCTTATAAATCAACACAACCACTCCACTCTTCATACTTTCCACCATTCTCTCCTTCCTCCACATATACCTATACACTTCCACCAAATCATCCTTCACAACATCCCAAATCCAAGCATAAAATTCAACAGGCAACCCATCCTCTCCAGGCGTTTTATTTCTTGACATACTATCCACAGTCCTCTTCACTTCCTCCTCTCCAATCTCTCTCATCAGAGTCCCATATTCACTACCATCCACCCTCTTATCAAGCACTCTCAACACTTCATCCTGCAAGTCCTCTTCACAATCTTTTACCGCATACAACTCTTCATAAAAATTTTTAACCACTCCCAACACAGCTTTACCTTTAACCAGACAGCCATCATCATCATACACTCTTACCATATCCTCTCTCTTCCCAATAACTTTTTTAAAGAAATATCTCGAACATTTCTCATCTTTCTCTAACTTATCAAGTTTTGCTTGATACATCAACTCTTTACCTTTCTCATTCAACCAATTTTTTAGATCACTCTTCACAACCTCAATCTGCTCACCCACACTCCAGCCATACTTCTTTAACTTATTGAGAAACACCAATCTTTTATTCAACCATTCATACTTCTTCTTCCTCCCAGCATTCCGCTTATATCCCTCTCTTTTAAAGAAAACTTTTGTTTGACCCTTAACCCATTCCCACCAACACAATATATCAGGAAAATCATTCTTTTCCTTACACCAACCCCTATACTTATTAACATATCTATCATACACTCCTTCCACTTCCAACAATTTAACATTTAATTTCCATACACCCCTCCCACTCACACAATCTGCATCCAATACTAACTCACAACACACATACTCATGATCTGAATATCCTACTTTTTCTTGCATATAATTCTTACATAACACACCCTTAGACACAAAACACATATCAAGTCTGGAACTATGACTTCCACTATCAGAATAATATGTATCTAACAAAGGACACACTCCACACGCTTCAGCCACATCCTTTAACTTAAAGTCACACATCCACATTCCCCTCAATTTCACAATTGAAATCCCCCACCCACACCAAAGGTATTTTACCCGGCAGAAACCTCTTAATTACCTCCAACAACCCCACCCGCTCCTCCCTCCTTACCGGCGCATACACATTTATCAACCTAAATTTAACCCCCTGCACCTTAACCTCCACCATGATACACCTCCCCTCCTCTATTACCACATAACTACAAACTTCAAACTTAAAGCTCTTAAAAAGCACCCCTACCCCATCATTCCTATTATGCCCAGACACCGACCAAACAGCAGGACCATAAGCCCATTCTCCCTTCCCCGGAATATCATTTAGCCCACATTCCTGCAAACAAATAATGTCCGCTTTTTTCCCTGCCAAGTCCTCCAAAATTACTGTCCTTCTGACTTTACTTCTAAAGACTCTAACGTTTATAGAACCGACTAAAAAAGACATACCACCATCTTAACAACCCTAAGGAAGAATTTGACAGAAAAGAAGAAAGTTATTTAGGTAGCTTTCCTCAGCGGTGTGGGAGAAGCTTCTCCCGCAGAGCACGCATCCATGTCGCTCTCAGATAGCGGTTGATACCGATTGTCCGTAGCCACCAGCGTCGACTCCATCTGTCCACCAGAAAGCTTCCTAGCCGTCTTCTTGGGGGGACGAAAAAGATCAAAGTCATCCTCTCTCTCTCTATGTCTCTCCTCACGGTCTTCACCCTCAGAAGAAGACCACTCTTCAATTTGCGGCGACTCCTCAGCCGGGGGACTGGGAGCATCCTCAATCTCCCCTTCTTCCACTTGCACCGCCATTTGCTCCTCCTCCACCACCTTCACTTGCTCCTCTACCACCACAGGACTCTGTACCTCTCCAATAATAACGCTCTCTCTTGCAGGAACCACTGCAGCCGCAGCTGCAGCTGCCCTCCTCCTCTCCACCATTTCCTCTTCCATTCTCCTCTCCTCCTCCCTCCTCTTCAACACTGGACAGTTCTTGTACACATGGCCAGCTTCCCCACATAGGTCACAGGTCCTCGGGTGTGGACATGCACCCGCCTCATGCCCCGGTTGCTTACAGTTCCTGCATTTCTTACTGCCAGGGCAGGCCTCCTTCACATGTCCAAACAATAGACAATTTCTACAGAAAGATGGCTGTCCGTAGTAATAGAGATAACCTCTGAAACCAGCAATGGTAAAGTTCGCCGGAGGGTGCTTAACGCCTCCAATGCAATCTCCATCAAGCCGCAACTTCACAAAGAACTTATACGTGCCATTAAATACACCAATGCTGCTTGTCTGCTTAGTACCACCAGCAATAGACTCACAATAGATGCTCAAGAAGTTCTTAATCATAGAGACATCAACAAACGGATTGTACATGTGGATAAACAAAGTCTTTGTCCCCATTTCAAAAAGGGGATAAAAGGACACATCCCGCAAAACCTCACTTCCACTGTTCCGTTTTAAGCACTCATAAAAGTTCTGGCAGTCAGCATCATATAAGAAGGACACGTCATAAATACCTTGGCGCTTGTTCTCCTGGACACAAAAGAGGTCGCTCAAGGAAAATCCTGCCAGTCGCTCCACAATGGTATGGCCGATGTATTCAATGCTGTTTCTTAGACGATCCGTGGTTAGCACCTTGATGCGTACGGTCTTCTCCACTGCAGACATGTTGGATCCAGCCATCTTTCCAAATCTGTCGGTAACGAGTACCACAGTCTTGATCACCTACGCAGCTAGTCGCGGCGCAGTTCACTCGCACCCTCAGCGCCGACCGAGGCAATAAACCCCGATCTTAGCCAAAAGGCCGAGAAGCGATAACCATGAAAGGGGCGGGCCCAACAAGGTCCCCTTCATGGGCACTATCACTGCTTGCTGTCAGGGAGGCTGCCAGACAATTTTCCATGCACACTCTGGGCTGGGGGGCAGTCAACCACCAGTACACACAGCAGAACCTAAACCCATACCATTATTGCTAAGCAGCAAGACAGGGGCCCATTGCACTCCCACGGGGCCTTTTTAAATGCAATCCATAACCCGGATTTGCCAGGAACCCTTCTTACTCCTCCTACTTGCATGTGACACTGGGCTTAGGATCTGCATAGGAAACACACACACAAGCACACACCTACCTTTGTTGCCTGCAGATGCCTCCTTGGCTGTCCCCAAACGGTATCAAACCAACACCCACGGGAAGCTGTAAGCATAGAGGACATGCCTGCACCCCATTGGACTTACCTGTGTGGGTTAAATCCGGGTTATTTGACAACCTATGGCGGTGATGGTTCTGCTCAGGCAGAGCAGTGCTGATGCTCCTCATAAAGCTGTCGCTGCTGTGAAGGTTCTAGGTGACATCACAAATCCCTATGGTTACATACACAACAAAGCTGGGTTGTTGTTGTTTACACTCTGCAAGGCCTGTGGAAGTGAGTGACATCATAGCACTGTAGTTCTGAGGGTTCTAGATGGATGCAACAATCTCCTGTTGCTTCTATGAAGGCCATAATAGACGACATCACCAAACAGCTCCATAGTCACATACACAGCAAAGGAGAGATGTTGTTTACACCTAGTGATGTCAGTGGTATTGAGTGACATCACAGCACAGTGCTAAGGCTCCTGGGCCTGGACACAGCAGCGGCTGCAATATCTCAACGGAGAATACGTTTATATATATGTGTGTGTGTGCGCGTATATATATATATATATATATATATATATATATATATATATATATATATATTCTCCGCCGAAATCACTTTTAAACCCATTTCCACCTTTTTTTCCCTTCTCTTCCTCTTACTTTTTTTTCACGTTTTTTTACGTTTTTCTCCTTTTCGCCTCTTTTCTGGGCATATTATTCTTCTTTTTCTTCTTTTTTTTCGTCTAATGCATACCCCATCAGTGCAGCAATGCTTATTCAATACCGCCAGCAGATGGAGACACTGGGGGATAATTTTCTAAGGATTTATACTGATTTTTCCTGTCTGAATTTGTCGCACAGAAAGTTGCAGGCCAAATATGTGTGACATTTCTGCGACTTTAGCTTCTAGAGCATTTTTACAACATTATACATAGGTGCTGAATACATAAAAAGCGACTGTTCAGCGACAGACAAGTCGCATCGGCTGAAAGTAGGCCAGAATGTCAGTCCATGTTGGAGCAGGTTTAGATACAGTCTAAAGTATAGATCTCAAAGTCTGTGCACAGAATTTAGCAAGGGCCTCGCACCTTCTGATGCATCAGGTAGGTGCACAATAGCATAGCCTAACCCTCTGTACTTTGGTCTATATTGATGCGGGACATAGACAGCCAGCTGATGACCAATCCATTAGTGCAATGGATGGCTGGAAGCATTTGTCTTTGCCTTTGCAATACCACAGAAGCAATGCATGGTCAATGTACAGCAATGACACACCTGTGTGAACAGCCAGGAGACCCCCCCCATGTTATGTTACATAGTTACATAGTTAGTACGGTCGAAAAAAGACATATGTCCATCAAGTTCAACCAGGGAATTAAGGGGTAGGGGTGTGGCGCGATATTGGGGAAGGGATGAGATTTTATATTTCTTCATAAGCATTAATCTTATTTTGTCAATTAGGAACATTCAGCACCCACCCGCTATCAAGGCAGCTGCCTATCATGTCATGCCCTACCTGCACAGGTGTGCTGGCTACTCAAATGATCCAATTAAGGAGGCCATTTAGTCAGCAGCAGCAGAAGTCCTGTGCCTGGACGCTCCAACAGCGGCCAGACACAAGCAGAAGCAGAAGCAGCAGAAGCAGCAGCAGCACCACCTTTTGTTTTTTGGCTGCAGCAGCAGCAGCAAGGCCCACAGGGCTGGCTAGCTGGCTAGCCAGCAAGCAGGTAGCAATGAAAGTAGGAATCTTTCTTTTTAACCCTGTAAGGGGGTGGTGCACTGTACCCGAAGATACTGCCATATCGGGTCAATGCATAGGGCGACGGAAGCAAGCTTCGAAATCGGCCCCCGTTCTCAAAAATCCATTTAATATATGGTCCCCAGATAGGGGACGTATCAGATATTAAACTGATAAGAACAGATTTTTTTTTTTTTTTTTTTTTTAAAGCCGAGGAACGTGCTTTCGATTCACCCAAAGTGCAAGAAAAAGTGCAAACGTGTTACACTAAAAAAACGTGCACAAAGGATGCGGTCTATCGCAAGCCCTTCTCCGATAGGAGAGAGGCCCCCCAACAAACCTTACCCTTCGCCTCCGGACCAAAAGGTACCTGCGAGGTTCCAGGTTCGATGTCCCTTTTCGCCGAAGCTACTAGGAGACCACAAATGCTCCCGGCATCCCCCTTGGCGTTAGCCAAGGTATCTGCCCGCAGAGCCGATTACGGTAGGTACCCTGCGAAGCAGGAGTACCCGGGGTGTTTGCAGGGAGGTGCGGAACCTAATGGCCACACACACCTCCCCTAGACCGCCAGGAGGGACACCCAGAAGGGCTACCGCATCCTGACAAATCCTGTGAACACACAACACGCAAAAAGTGACACAGTGAGACAAAAAATAAATAAATAAGTGAATGTGTGCAGATATACTGCCCGGACATCCGGCCGGATCTATAAAAATTTCTCTGATCCTAGCCAGAAGGCCGGGAATCAAGAGGTGAGTGCCACAAGGTGAAGAGATTATGGTGCCCGTGCTTCAACTCAGTGAGCCTATTCTCCCAGTGAGTTTCGGCACCTCGGGGTCACCACTCCCCGAGGCACAAAAGTACCTCGGCTCTAGACCCTCTCAGCCTCATGGCGAGACCCGGAGGGAACAGGTCACATCGGGGCAGCCGTCGAGCTGATTTCTCAGAACCAGCCCCGGAAAGCCCTGGTACACCTGCATCCTCCATGCAGCACCCATCCCCACCAGCATGAAAACTGATAAGAACAGATACTACACTTGATCTTAGCCAAAAGGCCGAGAAGCGATAACCGTGAAAGGGGCGGGCCCAACAAGGTCCCCTTCATGGGCACTATCACTGCTTGCTGTCAGGGAGGCTGCCAGACAATTTTCCATGCACACTCTGGGCTGGGGGGCAGTCAACCACCAGTACACACAGCAGAACCTAAACCCATACCATTATTGCTAAGCAGCAAGACAGGGGCCCATTGCACTCCCACGGGGCCTTTTTAAATGCAATCCATAACCCGGATTTGCCAGGAACCCTTCTTACTCCTCCTACTTGCATGTGACACTGGGCTTAGGATCTGCATAGGAAACACACACACAAGCACACACCTACCTTTGTTGCCTGCAGATGCCTCCTTGGCTGTCCCCAAACGGTATCAAACCAACACCCACGGGAAGCTGTAAGCATAGAGGACATGCCTGCACCCCATTGGACTTACCTGTGTGGGTTAAATCCGGGTTATTTGACAACCTATGGCGGTGATGGTTCTGCTCAGGCAGAGCAGTGCTGATGCTCCTCATAAAGCTGTCGCTGCTGTGAAGGTTCTAGGTGACATCACAAATCCCTATGGTTACATACACAACAAAGCTGGGTTGTTGTTGTTTACACTCTGCAAGGCCTGTGGAAGTGAGTGACATCATAGCACTGTAGTTCTGAGGGTTCTAGATGGATGCAACAATCTCCTGTTGCTTCTATGAAGGCCATAATAGACGACATCACCAAACAGCTCCATAGTCACATACACAGCAAAGGAGAGATGTTGTTTACACCTAGTGATGTCAGTGGTATTGAGTGACATCACAGCACAGTGCTAAGGCTCCTGGGCCTGGACACAGCAGCGGCTGCAATATCTCAACGGAGAATACGTTTATATATATGTGTGTGTGTGCGCGTATATATATATATATATATATATATTATATATATATATATATATATTTCTCCGCCGAAATCACTTTTAAACCCATTTCCACCTTTTTTTCCCTTCTCTTCCTCTTACTTTTTTTTCACGTTTTTTTACGTTTTTCTCCTTTTCGCCTCTTTTCTGGGCGTATTATTCTTCTTTTTCTTCTTTTTTTTCGTCTAATGCATACCCCATCAGTGCAGCAATGCTTATTCAATACCGCCAGCAGATGGAGACACTGGGGGATAATTTTCTAAGGATTTATACTGATTTTTCCTGTCTGAATTTGTCGCACAGAAAGTTGCAGGCCAAATATGTGTGACATTTCTGCGACTTTAGCTTCTAGAGCATTTTTACAACATTATACATAGGTGCTGAATACATAAAAAGCGACTGTTCAGCGACAGACAAGTCGCATCGGCTGAAAGTAGGCCAGAATGTCAGTCCATGTTGGAGCAGGTTTAGATACAGTCTAAAGTATAGATCTCAAAGTCTGTGCACAGAATTTAGCAAGGGCCTCGCACCTTCTGATGCATCAGGTAGGTGCACAATAGCATAGCCTAACCCTCTGTACTTTGGTCTATATTGATGCGGGACATAGACAGCCAGCTGATGACCAATCCATTAGTGCAATGGATGGCTGGAAGCATTTGTCTTTGCCTTTGCAATACCACAGAAGCAATGCATGGTCAATGTACAGCAATGACACACCTGTGTGAACAGCCAGGAGACCCCCCCCATGTTATGTTACATAGTTACATAGTTAGTACGGTCGAAAAAAGACATATGTCCATCAAGTTCAACCAGGGAATTAAGGGGTAGGGGTGTGGCGCGATATTGGGGAAGGGATGAGATTTTATATTTCTTCATAAGCATTAATCTTATTTTGTCAATTAGGAACATTCAGCACCCACCCGCTATCAAGGCAGCTGCCTATCATGTCATGCCCTACCTGCACAGGTGTGCTGGCTACTCAAATGATCCAATTAAGGAGGCCATTTAGTCAGCAGCAGCAGAAGTCCTGTGCCTGGACGCTCCAACAGCGGCCAGACACAAGCAGAAGCAGAAGCAGCAGAAGCAGCAGCAGCACCACCTTTTGTTTTTTGGCTGCAGCAGCAGCAGCAAGGCCCACAGGGCTGGCTAGCTGGCTAGCCAGCAAGCAGGTAGCAATGAAAGTAGGAATCTTTCTTTTTAACCCTGTAAGGGGGTGGTGCACTGTACCCGAAGATACTGCCATATCGGGTCAATGCATAGGGCGACGGAAGCAAGCTTCGAAATCGGCCCCCGTTCTCAAAAATCCATTTAATATATGGTCCCCAGATAGGGGACGTATCAGATATTAAACTGATAAGAACAGATACTACACTTGATCTTAGCCAAAAGGCCGAGAAGCGATAACCGTGAAAGGGGCGGGCCCAACAAGGTCCCCTTCATGGGCACTATCACTGCTTGCTGTCAGGGAGGCTGCCAGACAATTTTCCATGCACACTCTGGGCTGGGGGGCAGTCAACCACCAGTACACACAGCAGAACCTAAACCCATACCATTATTGCTAAGCAGCAAGACAGGGGCCCATTGCACTCCCACGGGGCCTTTTTAAATGCAATCCATAACCCGGATTTGCCAGGAACCCTTCTTACTCCTCCTACTTGCATGTGACACTGGGCTTAGGATCTGCATAGGAAACACACACACAAGCACACACCTACCTTTGTTGCCTGCAGATGCCTCCTTGGCTGTCCCCAAACGGTATCAAACCAACACCCACGGGAAGCTGTAAGCATAGAGGACATGCCTGCACCCCATTGGACTTACCTGTGTGGGTTAAATCCGGGTTATTTGACAACCTATGGCGGTGATGGTTCTGCTCAGGCAGAGCAGTGCTGATGCTCCTCATAAAGCTGTCGCTGCTGTGAAGGTTCTAGGTGACATCACAAATCCCTATGGTTACATACACAACAAAGCTGGGTTGTTGTTGTTTACACTCTGCAAGGCCTGTGGAAGTGAGTGACATCATAGCACTGTAGTTCTGAGGGTTCTAGATGGATGCAACAATCTCCTGTTGCTTCTATGAAGGCCATAATAGACGACATCACCAAACAGCTCCATAGTCACATACACAGCAAAGGAGAGATGTTGTTTACACCTAGTGATGTCAGTGGTATTGAGTGACATCACAGCACAGTGCTAAGGCTCCTGGGCCTGGACACAGCAGCGGCTGCAATATCTCAACGGAGAATACGTTTATATATATGTGTGTGTGTGCGCGTATATATATATATATATATATATATATATATATATATATATATTTCTCCGCCGAAATCACTTTTAAACCCATTTCCACCTTTTTTTCCCTTCTCTTCCTCTTACTTTTTTTTCACGTTTTTTTACGTTTTTCTCCTTTTCGCCTCTTTTCTGGGCGTATTATTCTTCTTTTTCTTCTTTTTTTTCGTCTAATGCATACCCCATCAGTGCAGCAATGCTTATTCAATACCGCCAGCAGATGGAGACACTGGGGGATAATTTTCTAAGGATTTATACTGATTTTTCCTGTCTGAATTTGTCGCACAGAAAGTTGCAGGCCAAATATGTGTGACATTTCTGCGACTTTAGCTTCTAGAGCATTTTTACAACATTATACATAGGTGCTGAATACATAAAAAGCGACTGTTCAGCGACAGACAAGTCGCATCGGCTGAAAGTAGGCCAGAATGTCAGTCCATGTTGGAGCAGGTTTAGATACAGTCTAAAGTATAGATCTCAAAGTCTGTGCACAGAATTTAGCAAGGGCCTCGCACCTTCTGATGCATCAGGTAGGTGCACAATAGCATAGCCTAACCCTCTGTACTTTGGTCTATATTGATGCGGGACATAGACAGCCAGCTGATGACCAATCCATTAGTGCAATGGATGGCTGGAAGCATTTGTCTTTGCCTTTGCAATACCACAGAAGCAATGCATGGTCAATGTACAGCAATGACACACCTGTGTGAACAGCCAGGAGACCCCCCCCATGTTATGTTACATAGTTACATAGTTAGTACGGTCGAAAAAAGACATATGTCCATCAAGTTCAACCAGGGAATTAAGGGGTAGGGGTGTGGCGCGATATTGGGGAAGGGATGAGATTTTATATTTCTTCATAAGCATTAATCTTATTTTGTCAATTAGGAACATTCAGCACCCACCCGCTATCAAGGCAGCTGCCTATCATGTCATGCCCTACCTGCACAGGTGTGCTGGCTACTCAAATGATCCAATTAAGGAGGCCATTTAGTCAGCAGCAGCAGAAGTCCTGTGCCTGGACGCTCCAACAGCGGCCAGACACAAGCAGAAGCAGAAGCAGCAGAAGCAGCAGCAGCACCACCTTTTGTTTTTTGGCTGCAGCAGCAGCAGCAAGGCCCACAGGGCTGGCTAGCTGGCTAGCCAGCAAGCAGGTAGCAATGAAAGTAGGAATCTTTCTTTTTAACCCTGTAAGGGGGTGGTGCACTGTACCCGAAGATACTGCCATATCGGGTCAATGCATAGGGCGACGGAAGCAAGCTTCGAAATCGGCCCCCGTTCTCAAAAATCCATTTAATATATGGTCCCCAGATAGGGGACGTATCAGATATTAAACTGATAAGAACAGATACTACACTTGATCTTAGCCAAAAGGCCGAGAAGCGATAACCGTGAAAGGGGCGGGCCCAACAAGGTCCCCTTCATGGGCACTATCACTGCTTGCTGTCAGGGAGGCTGCCAGACAATTTTCCATGCACACTCTGGGCTGGGGGGCAGTCAACCACCAGTACACACAGCAGAACCTAAACCCATACCATTATTGCTAAGCAGCAAGACAGGGGCCCATTGCACTCCCACGGGGCCTTTTTAAATGCAATCCATAACCCGGATTTGCCAGGAACCCTTCTTACTCCTCCTACTTGCATGTGACACTGGGCTTAGGATCTGCATAGGAAACACACACACAAGCACACACCTACCTTTGTTGCCTGCAGATGCCTCCTTGGCTGTCCCCAAACGGTATCAAACCAACCCCACGGGAAGCTGTAAGCATAGAGGACATGCCTGCACCCCATTGGACTTACCTGTGTGGGTTAAATCCGGGTTATTTGACAACCTATGGCGGTGATGGTTCTGCTCAGGCAGAGCAGTGCTGATGCTCCTCATAAAGCTGTCGCTGCTGTGAAGGTTCTAGGTGACATCACAAATCCCTATGGTTACATACACAACAAAGCTGGGTTGTTGTTGTTTACACTCTGCAAGGCCTGTGGAAGTGAGTGACATCATAGCACTGTAGTTCTGAGGGTTCTAGATGGATGCAACAATCTCCTGTTGCTTCTATGAAGGCCATAATAGACGACATCACCAAACAGCTCCATAGTCACATACACAGCAAAGGAGAGATGTTGTTTACACCTAGTGATGTCAGTGGTATTGAGTGACATCACAGCACAGTGCTAAGGCTCCTGGGCCTGGACACAGCAGCGGCTGCAATATCTCAACGGAGAATACGTTTATATATATGTGTGTGTGTGCGCGTATATATATATATATATATATATATATATATATATATATATATTTCTCCGCCGAAATCACTTTTAAACCCATTTCCACCTTTTTTTCCCTTCTCTTCCTCTTACTTTTTTTTCACGTTTTTTTACGTTTTTCTCCTTTTCGCCTCTTTTCTGGGCATATTATTCTTCTTTTTCTTCTTTTTTTTCGTCTAATGCATACCCCATCAGTGCAGCAATGCTTATTCAATACCGCCAGCAGATGGAGACACTGGGGGATAATTTTCTAAGGATTTATACTGATTTTTCCTGTCTGAATTTGTCGCACAGAAAGTTGCAGGCCAAATATGTGTGACATTTCTGCGACTTTAGCTTCTAGAGCATTTTTACAACATTATACATAGGTGCTGAATACATAAAAAGCGACTGTTCAGCGACAGACAAGTCGCATCGGCTGAAAGTAGGCCAGAATGTCAGTCCATGTTGGAGCAGGTTTAGATACAGTCTAAAGTATAGATCTCAAAGTCTGTGCACAGAATTTAGCAAGGGCCTCGCACCTTCTGATGCATCAGGTAGGTGCACAATAGCATAGCCTAACCCTCTGTACTTTGGTCTATATTGATGCGGGACATAGACAGCCAGCTGATGACCAATCCATTAGTGCAATGGATGGCTGGAAGCATTTGTCTTTGCCTTTGCAATACCACAGAAGCAATGCATGGTCAATGTACAGCAATGACACACCTGTGTGAACAGCCAGGAGACCCCCCCCATGTTATGTTACATAGTTACATAGTTAGTACGGTCGAAAAAAGACATATGTCCATCAAGTTCAACCAGGGAATTAAGGGGTAGGGGTGTGGCGCGATATTGGGGAAGGGATGAGATTTTATATTTCTTCATAAGCATTAATCTTATTTTGTCAATTAGGAACATTCAGCACCCACCCGCTATCAAGGCAGCTGCCTATCATGTCATGCCCTACCTGCACAGGTGTGCTGGCTACTCAAATGATCCAATTAAGGAGGCCATTTAGTCAGCAGCAGCAGAAGTCCTGTGCCTGGACGCTCCAACAGCGGCCAGACACAAGCAGAAGCAGAAGCAGCAGAAGCAGCAGCAGCACCACCTTTTGTTTTTTGGCTGCAGCAGCAGCAGCAAGGCCCACAGGGCTGGCTAGCTGGCTAGCCAGCAAGCAGGTAGCAATGAAAGTAGGAATCTTTCTTTTTAACCCTGTAAGGGGGTGGTGCACTGTACCCGAAGATACTGCCATATCGGGTCAATGCATAGGGCGACGGAAGCAAGCTTCGAAATCGGCCCCCGTTCTCAAAAATCCATTTAATATATGGTCCCCAGATAGGGGACGTATCAGATATTAAACTGATAAGAACAGATACTACACTTGATCTTAGCCAAAAGGCCGAGAAGCGATAACCGTGAAAGGGGCGGGCCCAACAAGGTCCCCTTCATGGGCACTATCACTGCTTGCTGTCAGGGAGGCTGCCAGACAATTTTCCATGCACACTCTGGGCTGGGGGGCAGTCAACCACCAGTACACACAGCAGAACCTAAACCCATACCATTATTGCTAAGCAGCAAGACAGGGGCCCATTGCACTCCCACGGGGCCTTTTTAAATGCAATCCATAACCCGGATTTGCCAGGAACCCTTCTTACTCCTCCTACTTGCATGTGACACTGGGCTTAGGATCTGCATAGGAAACACACACACAAGCACACACCTACCTTTGTTGCCTGCAGATGCCTCCTTGGCTGTCCCCAAACGGTATCAAACCAACACCCACGGGAAGCTGTAAGCATAGAGGACATGCCTGCACCCCATTGGACTTACCTGTGTGGGTTAAATCCGGGTTATTTGACAACCTATGGCGGTGATGGTTCTGCTCAGGCAGAGCAGTGCTGATGCTCCTCATAAAGCTGTCGCTGCTGTGAAGGTTCTAGGTGACATCACAAATCCCTATGGTTACATACACAACAAAGCTGGGTTGTTGTTGTTTACACTCTGCAAGGCCTGTGGAAGTGAGTGACATCATAGCACTGTAGTTCTGAGGGTTCTAGATGGATGCAACAATCTCCTGTTGCTTCTATGAAGGCCATAATAGACGACATCACCAAACAGCTCCATAGTCACATACACAGCAAAGGAGAGATGTTGTTTACACCTAGTGATGTCAGTGGTATTGAGTGACATCACAGCACAGTGCTAAGGCTCCTGGGCCTGGACACAGCAGCGGCTGCAATATCTCAACGGAGAATACGTTTATATATATGTGTGTGTGTGCGCGTATATATATATATATATATATATATATATATATATATATATATATATTTCTCCGCCGAAATCACTTTTAAACCCATTTCCACCTTTTTTTCCCTTCTCTTCCTCTTACTTTTTTTTCACGTTTTTTTACGTTTTTCTCCTTTTCGCCTCTTTTCTGGGCGTATTATTCTTCTTTTTCTTCTTTTTTTTCGTCTAATGCATACCCCATCAGTGCAGCAATGCTTATTCAATACCGCCAGCAGATGGAGACACTGGGGGATAATTTTCTAAGGATTTATACTGATTTTTCCTGTCTGAATTTGTCGCACAGAAAGTTGCAGGCCAAATATGTGTGACATTTCTGCGACTTTAGCTTCTAGAGCATTTTTACAACATTATACATAGGTGCTGAATACATAAAAAGCGACTGTTCAGCGACAGACAAGTCGCATCGGCTGAAAGTAGGCCAGAATGTCAGTCCATGTTGGAGCAGGTTTAGATACAGTCTAAAGTATAGATCTCAAAGTCTGTGCACAGAATTTAGCAAGGGCCTCGCACCTTCTGATGCATCAGGTAGGTGCACAATAGCATAGCCTAACCCTCTGTACTTTGGTCTATATTGATGCGGGACATAGACAGCCAGCTGATGACCAATCCATTAGTGCAATGGATGGCTGGAAGCATTTGTCTTTGCCTTTGCAATACCACAGAAGCAATGCATGGTCAATGTACAGCAATGACACACCTGTGTGAACAGCCAGGAGACCCCCCCCATGTTATGTTACATAGTTACATAGTTAGTACGGTCGAAAAAAGACATATGTCCATCAAGTTCAACCAGGGAATTAAGGGGTAGGGGTGTGGCGCGATATTGGGGAAGGGATGAGATTTTATATTTCTTCATAAGCATTAATCTTATTTTGTCAATTAGGAACATTCAGCACCCACCCGCTATCAAGGCAGCTGCCTATCATGTCATGCCCTACCTGCACAGGTGTGCTGGCTACTCAAATGATCCAATTAAGGAGGCCATTTAGTCAGCAGCAGCAGAAGTCCTGTGCCTGGACGCTCCAACAGCGGCCAGACACAAGCAGAAGCAGAAGCAGCAGAAGCAGCAGCAGCACCACCTTTTGTTTTTTGGCTGCAGCAGCAGCAGCAAGGCCCACAGGGCTGGCTAGCTGGCTAGCCAGCAAGCAGGTAGCAATGAAAGTAGGAATCTTTCTTTTTAACCCTGTAAGGGGGTGGTGCACTGTACCCGAAGATACTGCCATATCGGGTCAATGCATAGGGCGACGGAAGCAAGCTTCGAAATCGGCCCCCGTTCTCAAAAAAATCCATTTAATATATGGTCCCCAGATAGGGGACGTATCAGATATTAAACTGATAAGAACAGATACTACACTTGATCTTAGCCAAAAGGCCGAGAAGCGATAACCGTGAAAGGGGCGGGCCCAACAAGGTCCCCTTCATGGGCACTATCACTGCTTGCTGTCAGGGAGGCTGCCAGACAATTTTCCATGCACACTCTGGGCTGGGGGGCAGTCAACCACCAGTACACACAGCAGAACCTAAACCCATACCATTATTGCTAAGCAGCAAGACAGGGGCCCATTGCACTCCCACGGGGCCTTTTTAAATGCAATCCATAACCCGGATTTGCCAGGAACCCTTCTTACTCCTCCTACTTGCATGTGACACTGGGCTTAGGATCTGCATAGGAAACACACACACAAGCACACACCTACCTTTGTTGCCTGCAGATGCCTCCTTGGCTGTCCCCAAACGGTATCAAACCAACACCCACGGGAAGCTGTAAGCATAGAGGACATGCCTGCACCCCATTGGACTTACCTGTGTGGGTTAAATCCGGGTTATTTGACAACCTATGGCGGTGATGGTTCTGCTCAGGCAGAGCAGTGCTGATGCTCCTCATAAAGCTGTCGCTGCTGTGAAGGTTCTAGGTGACATCACAAATCCCTATGGTTACATACACAACAAAGCTGGGTTGTTGTTGTTTACACTCTGCAAGGCCTGTGGAAGTGAGTGACATCATAGCACTGTAGTTCTGAGGGTTCTAGATGGATGCAACAATCTCCTGTTGCTTCTATGAAGGCCATAATAGACGACA
Source organism: Hyla sarda (assembly GCF_029499605.1). Lineage (NCBI taxonomy): Eukaryota > Metazoa > Chordata > Amphibia > Anura > Hylidae > Hyla > Hyla sarda. The sequence goes on from NW_026608736.1 coordinate 54,644, forward strand.
TCACCAAACAGCTCCATAGTCACATACACAGCAAAGGAGAGATGTTGTTTACACCTAGTGATGTCAGTGGTATTGAGTGACATCACAGCACAGTGCTAAGGCTCCTGGGCCTGGACACAGCAGCGGCTGCAATATCTCAACGGAGAATACGTTTATATATATGTGTGTGTGTGCGCGTATATATATATATATATATATATATATATATATATATATATTTCTCCGCCGAAATCACTTTTAAACCCATTTCCACCTTTTTTTCCCTTCTCTTCCTCTTACTTTTTTTTCACGTTTTTTTACGTTTTTCTCCTTTTCGCCTCTTTTCTGGGCGTATTATTCTTCTTTTTCTTCTTTTTTTTCGTCTAATGCATACCCCATCAGTGCAGCAATGCTTATTCAATACCGCCAGCAGATGGAGACACTGGGGGATAATTTTCTAAGGATTTATACTGATTTTTCCTGTCTGAATTTGTCGCACAGAAAGTTGCAGGCCAAATATGT